>NW_015505747.1:187087-222958 GCF_001515645.1 Sinocyclocheilus grahami
TGCAAGTGTCTGAGAGTGCAAGTCTGAGATTGCAAGTGTCTGAGAGTGCAAGTGTCTGAGAGTGCAAGTCTGAGATTGCAAGTGTCTGAGAGTGCAAGTGTCTGAGATTGCAAGTGTCTGAGAGTGCAAGTGTCTGAGAGTGCAAGTGTCTGAGATTGCAAGTGTCTGAGAGTGCAAGTGTCTGAGAGTGCAAGTGTCTGAGATTGCAAGTGTCTGAGAGTGCAAGTGTCTGAGATTGCAAGTGTCTGAGAGTGCAAGTGTCTGAGAGTGCAAGTCTGATAGTGCAAGTGTCTGAGAGTGCAAGTCTGAGATTGCAAGTGTCTGAGAGTGCAAGTGTCTGAGAGTGCAAGTGCGAGGCTGCAGCCAGACCCTCTTGGGATTTTCTCGTGTTTAAGGTAAGTTTGCCTTTCTGTTTTAGATTTCTGATTTGTAATACTTTGGTGCGTGTGCATTTCGATAGTTTGATTCTTGTTTGCTTCACTCATTATACTGTACATTGATGTTCATATTAATCACATAACCTCATTAAAGTTAACTTGCGTGCGGTCACAGTGAGTGATATTTCAGCGAAAATGTGTTCAATAGTTCAGAGATTCACAAAGCTGTTTTTCACGTAAAAACTTGAGCACAATTGGAAATTACTGGAAATTATATAACATTGTAACAGCTAGCTAGCTAACATCGTTACTAAATAAACAGTCGCATTGTTTAGCATAACGCTAACTAGTTTCTTCTCTTTCAAACACTCGACTGACGTAATAGAGAGAGTTTAGAGGAATAACTTTGTAGTAATCTCATTGTCGTGTTTTGTCACTAAGCTAACATACTACCTAACCCTAAAACACCTGTTGCCATCAGCGATTGTGTTTAATAGGACTAATTTTGAAAAGTGTGAATAGAAAGTGTTAGTAAAAGTGTTTTTACGCTTCTTTATGATGGTATTCAACTTACAGTTAATTCCAGTCCAGTCTTGTCAGTTATATCTTTTCTTTTGCTCAAACAATCTGTAATTTGTTGGTTAAAAAGCAAAGTCTTATGAACGCGTTTCTATCAACAGGAAGGCTTTGGATTCACTGCAGAATAAGACGGAGTGTGAGTTGATGAGCATACAGAAGGAGTGATTGGTCTAATTCTCATATTCAGGCAAGTATAAATCTATGCATAGATTTGCATGAAATAACATTATTGTTGTTATTTTTACCTATTCTTCACTGCATAACATAAAATTGTGGTTAAATGTTTTAGATCATTGTTTTAATAATACAAATTGTGTCTGTTTATTTACAGGGTGACCTAACTCTGACGAGGAGCCAATACACTGGACACTTGAGGTGTGGGGAGGAAGACAGACTGATGGTTTTCATGTTAGATGCAGTTTTGGTTATATCAATACTACCTAGCTCTGTCAGGTTAAAACCTCATCTTGTTCTGTTTAAGTATTTTTTTTCTATATTTGATACCTCCTGGGGTCAAAACTGTATGTTGCAGCAAATGCAGTTCATGTTGGTAATGGAGATTGAATTGTATTACAGAACAGCAGACACTTAAAGTAGCATTCAGTCATACTTAATTGTTTTCTATTTTCAATAGACCAAATATCACCAGTGGAGGTATACATGAGTTAGAGCTAAACTTTGCAGGAAAGTGGACCTTGAGGGCCAGAGTTGAGAACCCCTGGTATAGACAAAAGGAATACAGTTTATGTCCTGGAGGGCCGGTGTCCTGAAGAGTTTAGCTCCAACCCCAATGGCCGATATATTGTGCATCCCTACTTTAAATAAACACTTTTAAATTAAATATAATTACGTAGTATTTACTTAATTAGGGTGCAATTAGATTTAATTTCTTCATGAATGTTAAGATTAGTAAGTAGATTTTACTTAATAATAGTGAGTAAGTTGTACTTTATATTAGAGCAGTAAAATTTACTTAAAATATGTTTGTGCAATTTGTTACCAAAATTTTTTTAAGTAAACCTTAATAGTTATTCTTTTCAGTGTAGCTGTCAACAATATTCTGACAGTAAGTTATACAGCACAGAAAAAGTCAAAACATATCATATAATAACACTTAAAAGCCATATTCTAGATGCCACTCTGTGCATGTGGCTTTAGGAGTTAATAACTGCATTGCTGTTGGGTTTTCACTTCACTTTTACTCATCATTGAGATGCGTAGCACTGTGTCCTTTTCATGATGCTAAGAAATATTACTGCTCCAGATGACATTTCACATAATTCAGCAAATCTTTCTTCGCAGAGATGATAGCTACCTGACTGGTTAGAAGAATCCAGCTTCAGACGAAGCGTAAGCTGAGCAGATGCTTTAATTTGTATTGTCAGCATGTGCCTTTTCATCTGAGGCGTTTATACACTCATGAGAATATGAGACTTCAGATACTTCATAGTTTATACATAAAGAAATGCTGGCTTGAAAATTACAAATACTGTCTGGAGGACACATAGATAACTGCAGTAATGTTCTAATGAACTAGATAAACTGCCTAAAAAGATGATCAATTATGACATAAAACAAATAAAGCAAGCCTCTTCATGTATTTTTTTTCAACAATTATAATGATAATATTTATTATGCTTTTAATGGTACTTAGAGGTGCAAGTGGAATCACAATGCGATTCAGATTATTTAGTAATTTTGCACATAATAGCTAAACAAGCTGAAATTTTAGGAAAAGAATGTTACAAAATGGATAATGATGTAGCCTACTGATGAAGGGGCAATTTTTTAAAAACTATTAGAACTCAAAGGCCTCAAATAGAAGGACGTCTGTGTGAAACGATTTTCTAAAGATATCTGGATGAAGATAATTTTGGGGTGTAGTGATGAACCAAGTTATACTGAATTTATTTGTTTGTTTCTTTCTAGAAGCGGTCTGGTAGATGAGTTTCTTTGAAGCAAAATATGATTGGACAAATTTTTATGGAAATCTTTCATCAAACGTATGATTTTCCTGTGACTCATGGTCAGTATCTCCGATCCTATGAATCATATTCAGAACAAAACATGTCCATTCATGTGCCCATGGCTCCACCTGCTGTATAGTTGAAGAGTTTGAAGAACATTTAGAACTGATATAACTTATTTGGTCAGTTTAGGGCAACGTACCTGTACAAAACTTACCATTGTAACAAAAGCTTCTACCAAGATACCATAGTTACTACCTTTATTGTTACTGATGTACAAATGTCAGTACATTGGTACAGTTGTTTCAGTAAGGCTACAATTAGTAATAACATAGTAATTGGCTACAATGCAGTTTACGTCATCAAAACCGCGACAGTGGCGGGTATTTGTGTCCATAGTGAAAGCGCTGTCATAAGATGGAAAGAATTATGTGTGAATCACACGGTAAGTATCATATTCTCGTTTATAACAGTGTAAGGATCGCCATTGGGCAGTTTTACTCTGTGAGAAGTTTGTTCAGACGATATAGCTCCAGCTGTACATGTAGGTAACTTAGCTGACGACTTCTGATGCATGAATGCGAACGTACAGATTAAGTTTATTTTGGTTTAACAAGACAAATGGCTAATTCGACTTGTTATTCAGCCAATTCATGCTTACTGAAGACTGGTGTAAAGGAAGGACCGAATGAGGGCAAAAGTTTATATTTGCACTGCGCGTGAAGCAAAACCCTGCAACTTTGCACTGCCTACAGCGTGAGTGTACACACCTTTATATATGCATTATAATAATATAACTAATAATTTATTCTAATTTTATTTTCACTATATTTATGGACACAGAATGAGTTTAAATCAAATGTGCATGAGCCAGTGTGTTGCCTTGATCTGAGTTCATGTATGCTTTTCAGGATCTCACTGCCTTCAGCATGGGGACTTCATGGTTGAACTTCAAACACTAATTTACAATGAAAAACAGGACAATTACAAGTAAGGGTTACACTGTATATCTACTGAGAGAATGAAAATTCATAGTGTTGGGAAGCACAGGTCCAGTAGAGACCAATATGAACAATAAAGAACTATTACTCATGATATTAAAAATTTTAAGTGTCGTGGAGCAAGCAATGGTCTTGAAGTAAATGAAGCTCGAGAAGCAGAGTTCCAGATGTCAAAATAAGACTTTATTGTACAATACAACAAAGCCGAGATGACTTTGTTTGTGTTGTACCTGTACCTGTACATGTCATATTGTGGAAATCACCCAAAGTTCATTTAAGTTCACTGGTACAATCCAATGTAAAGCATTGGTACTGCCCAGTGAAGGGCACCTAAAACTCACAGTCTGTATTAAGATACAGGTGCATCTCAATAAATTAGAATGTCATGGAAAAGTTCATTTATTTCAGTAATTCAACTCAAATTGTGAAACTCGTGTATTAAATAAATTCAGTGCACACAGACTGAAGTAGTTTAAGTCTTTGGTTCTTTTAATTGTGATGATTTTGGCTCACATTTAACAAAAACCCAACACTCACCTCTTATCCTGGTTTCCAGCCTGCTTCTAAAGTCCAGGGTCGGTCTGAGGACCCCAGGCCCCTCCAAAGCCATCTCACAGCCCAGCTCAAGCAGAAGGAAGGTTACTCATCCTTTACTGTTTTCTTGTTAGTTACAGTTAATATTATGTGAGAGTTATAATAATAGTGATATTACAAATTCGATTCAGCTGGTTATGCTTAAGAGTCAACACTCACTTTTTGTTCCTCTGTATGTGCTTTATCTTTCCTAGGCCACTCTTTCAGTGGTGAACGTTTCAGCTCTGCCAGATAAAGGGGAGCGTTTGAAGAGTCAGGTGAAGGAGCTGGAAGAGGCTCTGGAGTCTCTGAGTCTGACCACAGCTTCTTTGTCTGGTGAGACTCGCTTTATTTTTGGGTCGAGATCAGCATACATTAATTTATATATAGTATGACTTGAATGTCCCTCTTCTATTAGGAGTATGTTTTTATTTGCCAAATTCAAATTTATAAGGTGGCATAAACTACTGTTCAAATGTTTGGAGTAGGTAAGTTTTGTTTTAAAGAAATTGTTACTTTCATTCAGTAAAGATGCATTCGATTAATAAAAAGTGACAAAGACATCTATAATGTTCCAAAATATTTCCATTTAAAATAAATAGTTTTTTCGAATTTTCTGTTCATCCAAGAATCCTGAAAAAAAACCACATGGTTTTCACAAAACAATTAAGTAGCACAACCGTTTTTAACATTGATAATAATAAGAAATGTTTCTTGAGCAGCAAATCAGCATATTAGAATGTTTTCTTGGGGGTTATGTGATTCTGAAGACTAGAATAATGGCTGCTAAAAATTCAGCTTTGCCATCACAAGAATTCAAATATATTCAAATATAAAACAGTTATTTAAACTTTAATTATATTTCACAATATTGCTCTATTTTTGTGAACAAATAAATGCAGCTTTGGTGAGCAAAGACAAAAAACAAATAAAAAAATCTCACTGTCCCCAATCAATGTGTAAAAGTATAAATATTAGGGTGATACAAAAGCCTCGTTAGGATGACATTTTTTAAAAGAAAACCTTGAGTGATTTAGCATAATCTTTTATTATTATTTGTTAGACAAAAAACATTTTAACAAAATAACGGTTTATCAATATTTGAAAAACTCTGCAAAATCATGTGGCCTATCTAACTTGTAGAAAAAAAGAACATAAAACAGGAAACAATGTTATAGTGAGGACCCCTGCAGATACTAATGACTTTGTCAATATCAGTAAGTTTTTTTTTTTTTTTTTAGGTCATTAGATAATTTGGCCTTTTTCATGACAAGTCAAGGTTTGTTCAGGTTGTAAAATGCTCCCTAAAAACATAATGATGCTTATTGTATTAATAATTTATAATTCAGCTTGATAAACTTAATACCCTCATACTGAGGAAATTATTGAAGAAATTTAAATGAATCATCTCACTATTTAAATATAGAGTCTCAAGATAAAGACAAATCAGAGGCAGAACATAAAGCAGCACACAGCCATTCCAATCCAGGAGGCACCATCTTCCTGCCCCCAGCTCCGGCTCCCTTGTGGAAGGAATCCTCTTGTAGCTCTCTGGGTCTGAACCTGAGCCAAGGCTACTCCCAGATGTTTGGAGGTATAGTGTTTCATCTCATTCTTCTCCTACAAATAGGTGCTTTCTGTGCCCATTTCATTAGTAAGTGTATTGATGTATTGATGCCGGTTGTCTCTGCAGTGAATCCTCAGAGCTAGGCTTTCTATGGTGGCAGGATGACTGAGAATAGACTGCTGGCTGTCCGCAATGCCACCACTGAGGCCATCGACCATCTGCATGACTAGCTGGAGTCCTGCCCTACAGAAGACACAGAGGCACCGGATCCCAAAGGAATCAAAGTAAGTCAGTTCATGCTATTAACAGAATTATTTTGTTAATCACTTTCATTATTGAAATGTTTAATGGGGAACTAAATTACCAACTTTAAAGTTGTATACACATAATGCCATCAAAAGCAAAATATTGATGATCTTAATAATATTGGTGAGTATATGGTTTATATCGTCCCCCTTTTTAAAGTGTTTGAAACTTTTTTGGGAAACAGCTTTAAGAGAGATGAGCATGGTTTGTTAGTTTTACATTTTTATGCAATTATTGTAATGGTTAAATAACAGTTTTAGTTAGTAAGATAGTATAAACTGTAAAAGTCACTTCACATCGTTAATATCATTATAACTATAACTGTGTCATGATGATCTTGCTTCACAAGGTAGAGCTGTTGCCTCATCAGAGGAGAGCTCTGGCCTGGCTGCTGTGGAGAGAGACACAGAAACCATGTGGAGGAATTTTGGGTAATACTATTATAAGATGAATTGATGTTTTTAATTTAACATACATAATCCCTGACAGGATGATCAGGACCCCATTGTGACGCAGAGGTGTTTTATATCACCCTGTGAGAGATTTGTAATGTTATCTCACCTGTTACATGGATGATTGCCAAATAAAAGAGTGGACAATAAATCTTGATTTTAGTTTTTTTGTTAAATGGAAAAAAGTGATATGAGAGAAATGCAACCAACTGAGCTATGTAGAAAAATGTTTGCCTGAGTTTATGGTGTAACGGTAATTGCCTGAGCTATGTAATAATCAATTATAATGCAGGAAAACTCCTGAAGCCTATTGTTAAACTACATCTGATTCAGTTCACTCTCCACTATGAAATTAAAAGTCTACACACTTTTCACATTTACGGGGTTTTTAGAGACGGAAGTTGTCGTAATGGGGAGAATTTATAACCGCAAATGAGGGAAAAAATGAAAACAAAAAAACTGGAATTTCAATGTTGAAATTTCTTTTTATTCATTATTTTTTAAGCTGATGACATGGGCCTGGGAAAGACCCTCACAATGATCTCCCTCATTCTGTCTCGGAAGAAGAAGGAAGAAAAACTGGAGGAATGGATGTCAAGAAATGGTATCATCACTGATTAATAGCTCACATTTTAGATCTTCAATCTTTCAATCTGTCTGTGTATGTTTGTGTGTTTTATCTGATTAGAGCTTTCTGCCATGTCTGCTGTCCTCAAGGCTGTTGCATACTCTAACAGATTCAAGATTGTATGTGTCATAATTATCATCCTCAGATTCAACCATAGTGACTTCTCAGGGCACATTGATAATCTGTCCTGCTTCTCTGGTGCATCACTGGAAGAAAGAGATTGACAAGCGCTATTAAAATTGCTATTACGTTAAAATATAAAATATCAAACCATGTGACATGATTTTGTCTGACCGTCCATCCATCTACCTGGTCCCAAATGTATTTTTAGTGGATCTGTGAAGTTAGCTCCTTTCAAGGTTTTACTACATTTATTTTAAAACAAAGATAACTTGGTGGTTAATGCAGAGGCATTCATACGTTTGTAAATGTCTAAATACTTTTTAAGGTCACTATACATAATTGTTGCAATTGTTCACATAGATTTGTTTTGTCTTTTTGTGTCTCACTTTTTCTTTTGCTTGTCATCTTGTTTAATCTCTCATCCTCTCTTTCCAATCTGTGTCTCCACCAGCCTTGCTGAGCATGATGTTGTGATCACCACATACAGTCTGGTCTCTAAGGAGATCCCAGTGCAGAAGGAGGATGCAGAGAAACCCTCTAAGGACTCTGATCATGTGGTATGAATAGTGATCTCAACATCTTAATGATTAATTTAATTAGCTGAGATGTTGTTTGAGGGCTTGGTCATGTTTTGTTGTCTGAGCACCACTGAGAGGTTGTTTTAAGAAGTTATTTTCTTCTTGTCTTAGGCCACAGACCTGCCTCCTCTGTTACGTGTTGCCTGGGCCCGTGTGATTCTTGATGAAGCTCACAACATTAAGAACCCTAAAGTCCAGACGTCTATGGCGGTGTGTAAGCTGCGGGCCCGATCCCGCTGGGCTGTTACTGGAACCCCCATTCAGAACAACCTGCTGGATATGTATTCACTGCTCAAGTATGTGTGGGCAAAAAGCATTTTTGGCATTGAAATCCATTTTGTTTTTGTGTAGCCTGTTGTCTAACCCTAAATCCCTGGATATTTTCTTCTTTTTTTTCTGACCCATTCTCTGTAAACCGTAGAGGTGGTTGTGTGTGAAAACCCCAGTAGATCAGCAGTTTCTGCCATATTCAAAGTCACTTAAATTGCCTTTTAACAAAGCTCAGTCCAACCTTTGCGTGGCCCCAAGTCTATATTCTTTGAAGGATGCAGCCTTCAAATTTGCCCAATGAAGTGGCCAGTGAGTGTAGTTCAGGACTTGTGTGGGAATGTTCATTTACCAATAAAGGGAAAGAAGGTAACTGAGAGCTTGTTTGTGTCTCAGTTGCACGAGAGTTCGGGATATCTCAGCAGGAACCGCTGTCTTCCTCTCAGCAGCCTCAGGCCTCCAACACCATCCACATCCTTTCACTGCTGCTGCGTCTCAGGCAGTGCTGCTGTCACCCGTCTCTGCTCAAGGTGACGTTCCCTCTCTGTGTCACACACTCTTATTACACACTTTCACATACTGACACACTATGTATAATGTGTATTTTTCCAGACTCTGGATCAGTCTGAGCTGCAGGGGGATGGTGTAGCTCTGTCTCTAGAAGAGCAGCTGTGTGCTCTATCTCTGTCTGAGCCCTCAGACTCTAACCCTAAAGACACTGTGTCCCTCAACGGCAGCCGCTTCTCCTCTGAGTTCTTCCAGGACACTTGTGAAAGCACTAAGGTGAACATCCTCTCCTGCACCCCGATGTATCCTTTTTTCCCCTCCAGTATCCACCTATTTCCTACGCCCCATGATGCTTTGAGCAAATTAATTGAGTAACTTCCAGGGAGAGACCATTTCAGAAGAGAAAAAAGCTGCTTTAATACAATGAAATTAGGGCTGTGAATCTTTGGGTAGACTTCGATTCGATTCACAATTCATAGGTTTTCAGTTCGATTCAAGAACGATTTTTGCTAATTCACAATGATTCAATTCGATTCGATTCACATTTAAATTCGATTCGATTAACGATTCGATTCTGCATTCTTTAAGTGCATTCACAGGATTATTTAAATGCTTAGTCAGGGGGCAAATTACACAGCAGCCTTTATGGTTAGAGAACTATAGGTTAGAGAAAAAAAAACTAAACACTTATGTCCATTGTTAGATGATAGTTTAATGATGCTATGGCATGACATGGCATATGTAGAAATTTATGTAAGCTAAGATTTTAAAAAAGAGCTTTAAAAGTATTATGTATAGGCTAACATTTTGTCACACCAGGGGTGTAGCCATCATTTCAGAAGTGACAGAAATGTCAAATACAATAATTTTATGTATGTAGCCTATGTATTATTATTATTTCATTTTTTTTTTTTTACAAAATTATTTTCTTATATCTTACTTTGAATTTGCTATAAGAAATCAAATACACTGCTGGAGAATAATCAATCATTTGTAATCTATAATTTTTTTTCCTAATGGCAATTGTATGATTGTTTTATATACTACAAACAAGTATTCAAATTTTCTGCACAAAATAAGGTAGAAAATATACTGTCATTTCTGTACTGTAATAAATGATATGTCTATTAGCACTGCATCATTCATAAATGTTATGTGTTTATTGTGTTAACGTTTCAGTTCATTCTGCTTATTGATTTATATCTGCTTAGCTGCAGATATAGCCTGGCACGTCTTAAGTTCTATGAGTGCGAGATCACTTCTCTTTCATTGCGAAAACTTCATCTCATTTTCATAAAATACTATAGTAGCTATTTAACTTTTCCTCTCCATCGGCGAATGATGATTCTGAAAGAAAACGCGCCGGATTTCTGTTTGCTATAGCAACGAATGCTACTTTCATGCATCTGATTATCAGATAAACCTTGCGCTCTTATTTCAAAGTTGTTGTTAATGTTGTGGTTATTTTAACAGTTTCCTTCATGCATTTGGTTTAACGACATTGTTAAAACACATTTATGATTCAGTGGAACTGCATATGCTTTAGACACTTACATTTTTGCTCCGTCCATGCAATAAATGCACAGCCTTCTATTGCTCAGGTAATGTCGTCGGTATGACCGAGAGCCATTGAAAAACTACAGAAAAGTAAAACTACTTCACTTTAGCATTACTGGCCACGAGTACTAAGGAGAGATCACACATCAGCTGCTCAAAAAATGTGTCAGTGAGACGAACGGAGCAATCCTATCCGAGCGCAATCCTGTGACCGATGCATCGAGAAAACGAGTGAATCGTTACACCCCTGAATGAAATGCAAAGAAAACACAAACAAAATCAGGATGAATGGAACACAGCTATTTAAAGTTATTGGTTTCAGTCATTTTCAATGGAAGTTTCCTAAACCGAAGTGTCACCCATTATTTTTTTCTCTTTGTGATGTTATTTATTTTCTTATTATTTACTTATTTATTTCAGATTTCAGCCATTCTGACAGAATTTAGAGAAATTAGAAAGAAAGATCAAAAAATGTATGTCAACTGGAGTTTCAGTTTAGGTAAACAATAAAACCTTTACAAATTTTTGGATCTCCATCTGGGTCTTATCATCAGTATATCCACATGGAAGCCTAAACAATGTGTCTTTATTATGTACATGGAGTTTAAAGGGGGGAGGGGAGGGGGGGGGGCGTTTTGGTTCTGTCATAAACCTATAATAGTAAATGTAAATTTTCCACTGAGGTAAGAGTCATTAGAAGACATGTTGCAACATTCTTTTCTCACTATGTCTTTGTTTTTTAATCATTAAACAGTCAGACTGTTGTTATTTCAGTCTGACTTCAACCATGGACTATATTGAGATTCCCAAAACCAGTTTGTAATTGTTGCAATTTGTCAATTTTGAACCCTGCAGTGTGATTGTGTCTCAGTGGACCAGCATGCTGCATATTGTTGCTATTCACTAGGGGAAAATGGGGCTAAAGTTTGCAGTAATTGATGGCACTGTCAATCCCAAACGCAGAATGGACCTAGTGGAGGAGTTCAATACTAACCCTTAAGGACCACAGGTATATGGCATATTCCTACACATTGACATCACAGCAGGTCTGACTTTTCATTTATTGTATGATTTGTTGAACATCTGTAATTTCACTGACTGCTAATTTGGTTTGTTTGTTAGGAATTAGGAAGATGTTCATTGTTGGCCTTGATATTACAGGTGATGCTAGTGTCTCTGTGTGCTGGAGGTGTGGGAATCAATCTGATTGGAGGGAATCATCTGTTTCTCATTGACATGCACTGGTGAGCCACTTCACAGGTTCTTAAGAAGTTTTAATGAATATGTATAAATAAAAATTTCAGTGTTACACAGAAGGTCTTTATAGGAGTAATTCCAGTCTTTCGTTTGATTGCTTGAATGCTTGTTACACCATCAGTCTAAAGACTATTTTATAAAACACAAACAATAACTGCTTTGGTTCACACTGCAAACTGATTTGCAAGTGGATTGCTTCAGAGAGACTATGGACGTGTGTAAGAACTGGGCCTTGATTCACAGGAAACCAGCACTAGAGGACCAGGCCTGTGACCGGATCTATAGGGTGGGACAATCCCGGGATGTTACAATTCACAGGTGAGGATTTGATGTTGCTTGTATTCAGTTATAGACAGACAGTTACACAGTCAAGTAGTGGTTCTTAATGACAGGAAAAGACAGCTTCATGAATGAGACATGAGCAAAAAAAATGTTCTGTAAAGATTTTGAGGTAATATGGCATGTATGCACTGGTGAGCCACTTCACAGGTTCTTAAGAAGTTTTAATGAATATGTATAAATAAAAATTTCAGTGTTACACAGAAGGTCTTTATAGGAGTAATTCCAGTCTTTCGTTTGATTGCTTGAATGCTTGTTACACCATCAGTCTAAAGACTATTTTATAAAACACACAATAACTGCTTTGGTTCACACTGCAAACTGATTTGCAAGTGGATTGCTTCAGAGAGACTATGGACGTGTGTAAGAACTGGGCCTTGATTCACAGGAATCCAGCACTAGAGGACCAGGCCTGTGACCGGATCTATAGGGTGGGACAATCCCGGGATGTTACAATTCACAGGTGAGGATTTGATGTTGCTTGTATTCAGTTATAGACAGACAGTTACACAGTCAAGTAGTGGTTCTTAATGACAGGAAAAGACAGCTTCATGAATGAGACATGAGCAAAAAAAATGTTCTGTAAAGATTTTGAGGTAATATGGCATGTGGCATATTTTCCTATCAAGCTAAGAAACATTAGCAACAGTCAGATTGATTGCATGGTGTCATTTGTGTCAATCTCCCCACAGGTTTGTGTGTGACGGTACAGTGGAAGACAAGATCTCTTCACTACAGGAGAAGAAGAAGGAGCTGGCTCAGAAAGTCTTGTCTGGAACTGGATCATCATTTACTAAACTGTCTCTGGCAGATCTCAGGGTCATCTTCGGTGTGTGATATACATTTTATTTAATAAAAATAATATTAAACTACAAAACATAATTTTATCTACTTTTGTTGTTGTCTCGAATCCTGTATTGTATTTCTAGGACAATATCATGAAATCAAAGACTTTATATTCAAATGGTTCATGTTTAATTGAATAAATTTAAAGGATGTCACTATGTAATTGTCATGAAATATTTTTTTAATCTCAGTTCCTTGCTAAACTTGATTTTAACATGAGCACACTCACCTTATAGAGGTTACACAAACAAAGCTAGACAACAGACAATGGGAACATGAGGGCTATTTATAGTTTTCAGTCACATGACTGGCTCAAACACCTGGAGAACAAAACATCCAGAGAACTGCAGCACAAGCCTGTCAGTTTTTCCTCTGATTCCAAGCCATATATATTTAGATCACCTCTCAGAAGAAGAAAAAAGATATGTGAACAAAATGCAAGTTTTGTTCATTTGCAATCCATAAGTCTTAAATTGTACAAGAAAGTGTTAATTATGATTTCAAGAGGTCTTAAATTTGAGTACGGACCAGAATTGCGATGCAGCTTACTGTGACGATTAAACTTCAAAAGGCTATGATATGATTTCATTAAATAAACATGAGCGCTGCATGTTTCAAAGTCTGTGCTGCACTGCTTTGTGTACTGCCGTTACCGGGGAAACAGTTATAGGTCTGCAGTTCGAAAGCGCCTCCTGCTGGGAGAGAATGAATGTGCATTTTCAATAAGGCTGCTGTTGTTGTGAGTAGGGTATTCCTGCAATACCGGAGGCTGTAGTTTCGAGAAGTGTATAACTACAGCCTGGAGATCTCCAAATGGGGGTGGGAGCTCCAAAATGGGGCGTGGCTTCCTCTCATTGACAGACAGGCACATGACACGCATGCGCAATTTTTCTCCCAATCCACTTCAGCGCAAACTCCGCCCCACAGCTGATTCTAAAGATTTTAATGGTTGAGTCAATCACAGTGTTGATTTCCTACACTATGCTACAAAAAAATGCTAACCCCTAAATCTACCCCACACCTGACCCTAACCAACCAGTGAAACTGACTGCACGGCTGGATTGGTGCTGAATAGCGTGGTAAAGAAAGTTGCAGTTCAGAAGATATATAAATGCATCATTCATTCATTCAGTTAATAAGATTATGCGATATAAGATCGCCGGGCCGTTCCGTAACTCCCTAACCGGACCTCACCGGACAATGGCACCTTTTTAGTTACACCCATCATTACTATCCCCTCCTACCCTGCGAGTTTCGTGCCCTGGGACACCCCCATTGCTTAAAACAAAGCGATAGAGTAAAATATTTCCCCTGCACTGTGCTGTCCTTTTATATCATGAAGCAGAGGTTCAAACTCCGGTCCGAACACCACTGGCCACGAGCTTTGGGCTTTTTGAGATGCACCTGTAGATGTAGTCACTAGTTCTGTCCTACTTGTTTACCTCACTATGACTAGGCAGAGAAAGTTTCAGAATACTGAAGAACTGTTGTTAATGTGTCAGTGTGTGTGATAGTTTACCCATAAATTGTCAAATGGTCCAGAAGACAATCTTTGACACTCCACAAAGAGGGTAAGTCACAGAAGGTCATTACTGAAAAGGGGTGGCTTTTCACAGAGTGCTGTATCAAAGCATATTAAATGCAAAGTTGACTGAAAGGAAGAAATTGGGTAGGAAAAAACGCACAAGCAACAGAGATGACAGCAAGCTTGAGAATACTGTCAAGCAAAGCTGATTCAAACACTTGGGAGAGCTTCACAAGGAGTGGACTGAAGCTGGAATCAGTGCATCAAGAGTCACCACACTCAAACATTTTCAGGAAAAGGGCTACCAAGCCACTTCTGAAACAGAAACAACGTCAGAAGCATCTTACCTGGGCTAAGGTGAAAAAGAACTGGACTGTTGCTCAGTGGTCCAAAGTCCTCTTTTCAGATAAAAGTAAATTTTGCATTTCATTTGGAAATCAAGGTCTGGAGTCTGGAGGAAGACTGGAGAGGCACAGAATCAAAGCTGCTTGAAGTCCAGTGTGAAGTTTCTGAAGTCAGTGATGATTTGGGGTGCCGTGACGTTTGCTGGTGTTGGTCTATTGTGTTTTATCAAGTCTAAAGTCAATGCAGCCGTCTACCAGGAGATTTTGGAGCACTTTATGCTTTCATCTGCTGACAAGCTTTATGGAGATGCTGATTTCCTTTTCCAGCAGAACTTAGCACCTGCCCACAGTGCCAAAACCACTTCCAAGTGGTTTGCTGACTATGGTATTACTGTGCTTGATTGGCCAGCCAACATGCCTGACCTGAACCCCATTTGGAATCGATGGGATATTTTCAAGAGAAACAGTCGATCCAACAATCCAGACGAGCTGAAGGCTCAATAGTGCCTCAGCAGTGCCACAGGCTGATCGCTTCCATGCCACGCCTCACTGTCATTTGAGCTAAAGGAGCCCCGACCAAGAATTGAGTGCATAAATGAACATACTTTAACTGTTTTTTCCAAAGCATTGTTAGATTGCCAGTGTTTCCTGTTATAGCAATGCAAAGATTTGATTTCAAAAACAGCATCATAACTATTAAAATGTATCTTATAATTTTAAATCTGTATTTAACCTCAGAAGGATCTCAAAATAAGAAGAGGTGCTAAAATCTGATTTTGTGGTGGCTGTGCTTTAAAATTATATTATTATAATTTTAATTCAAGTGAAGTATTTTGAAAGTCTGACAGTAATCAGACTTTAATCAGAAATAAATTACTTTAATCAGTAATCAGATCAGCACAATGGCGCCGACGCTGATGGCTGCCTCCGTGGCGTGCTCTGCAGTTGTTTTTATGTTTTTGTTAGTTTGTCCTGTCCTTAGTTATATCCCTGCAATCAGTTTCACCAGAAACGAATTGCTGGACATTCGGAAGTACACACCACCCGATATTTCACCGGTTTTCGACTATTCGGATGTTTTGCTGGACATTGTTGTCGGGGGAGCTGTGGCGCTGATCAAACGCTTCAGGACGCGCAGACGGGGGAAGCGTGCCGGCGCGCTCGTCAAGCTCAGACAGCGCGGATTCAGGACGCCGTTGCCTAGCATCCATCTGGCGAACCTCCTGTTGAGGGGTACAACGGGGCTAAAGGTTGTAGATTTAAGTTGCAAATTAGATTTGCAAAAATTAATGCAAATATTTTGAGACAAAGGTCTTCTTAACAATTTTCAGTTTTGTTTAAGATAAAGCAACAGTTTTTAAATAACGAAAGAATATGTAAAAGTATGGCATTTGGGGTAAAAAGCGCCCCTGCTGTCATGGCTAAAAGGCACAGTAATTAACATGATAATTAATAGATGGCTGACTTTTCCATTTGTTGACATGACATGGTTAGATTCAAATGATTAATATAATATATTATGTTGGGTGTCCATATTAGAGATAATCACCATGTTTAGAATGAAACCATCATATTTAAAAACATGATATTAATCATATCATAAAATATAATTTGTTGTTACTGCTGTAAATATATATTCAATTATTACTGGATGTCCTTCAATGTTTTCATAATTTTTCCTTATTAAAATTATTTTGTTTCTGTATTTTAAAAATATATTTTTTTATATTAACATATTTTAATGACAGTATATTTATTGAACAAAAATGTATTCTTTTATTTTTCAAAATAAGCAAAAAATAGTAAAAAAAAATTATAAAGTGATTGTTTTGAACTAGTATTAACTTAGACTTTATTTAAAAAAAAAAAAAAACTATTTTAGCTGAAGTATTTGTATCAATACCGTGTGCCTTTTACACCGTGTGTGGGGTAAAATGCCCCCCCCTTGTCACCTCATACATTAATACGATTTTTAAACAAAATAAACAACTTGAATGATCTATTTTCACACAAAATCATCTGTTGCTCCATTAATATTCAATACAAACGTATATTTTTTTCTGCAATTATATATTTTGGGCGCAGTGAATAGCACATTTTTCTTAAGGTGTGCCTTTAGCCCCATTGTACCCTACTACTGTAAGGTTAACCTGCCTGCTTTAAATGTTTCAAAATGATTGACAGTTGAAAACATTAATTAGAAATTTAGAAAAGTAATCAAATGTAATTAGTTACATTACTTTATTAATTGAAATAGTTACACTACTTATTACATTTAAAATAGGGTAACTTGTAATCTGTAACCTATTACATTTCCAAAGTAACCTTCCAAACACTGGTAATGTTTTAAAGAAGTATCTTATGCACACCAAGGCTGCATTTATTTGATAAAAAATTAAGTAAAACCACTATTTTTTTATTTATACTGTGATGGCAAAGGTGAATTTATCTGAATTTTCAGCTGTAGAATTAATTTTATTTACAGAAAGCAAAAATAATTGATATTACACATACTCCATGTCAAAAGCTATAAAACTTAGTGTTGCAATAACCCTGGTCATTTTGCTTCTCTGAATGAGGATTTGCAGCAATAATATTATTATCCTTGTTTTAACTTGCTAAGTAAACTTCAGACCAACTTGCAAAGCACCATTATGTCATGTTATCTAAACTAATGATCTTAACTTTAGGGATAACCAAGCAAAAAGATTAATGATCAAAGTTGTCTTCAAGAATTAGTTAAAATACTGTGTAACTTTTTTTTACAATCTTTTCATGACTTTGTTTATAATGATTTGAAATAACAGTAACCAAAAAATAACATTTGTGAGTAGGTTTTGTGATGCTTTATTCAAGTCACTGATCCAGGTTATGGAGGTATTCATGTTATAAAAACACAGATTAAACAAGTCTCTATACAATCATCCCACAAAAACAGACATTGCAAAATTATGACTTAATATATCTATTCCTTCTTCTTTTTCTGCGTTTTCTTGAAGCACTTCCTGAAACAGAACATGCAGCTTTTGACAGTCACAAAAATAACAGTCACTAGAATGAGAAGGAGAAAGCCAATGACATCCAGAGAATGATACTGAATCCAGTTCAGCTCGTGGGCTGCAGGTCTGAGATGTGCTGCCCCTTTGTGTCTCATAACAAACTCAGTCCAGAACACAGCCAGGTCCAAAGGCTCAATGGGACGGTCCCTATGAATAGCTGAAAGCTCTGTTATCTTCTCCTTGTAGCTGTTGAGTCAAAGATGGAGGAAGTATGTTTAGATTTTGTTGTATACAAAACTACTGCAGTCCTTACAATAATCTACACTGAAAACATTTTGGTGTGTGGTATGCTTTGAAACAATTTTCACTCAGAAAATGCTAGTAAATTTCACAAATAATTAATTACAAAAGCAAAATTAAATTGAATGTGAAATTTTGAAGTAGAGAGACTAAAAAAAGGGTCGTTTTTACAGTGCAATACTCTAAATAAGGACTAATATTCCACTTTGAGTTCAATAATAAATGTGCCATGAATATAAACAATTGCATCAGTGCATAAACTGATTTCATGCACAGGCTAATCGTGATTATGTTTACCTTTTGTCATTGATGACCTTTCTCAATGCAACCAGCAGTTTTTCTGCGGTCAGATCATGGATACTCAGCGCTTCTGCAACTCCTCGAGACACTAAGCGCTGAACGTTATCCCCTTGGTCGCCAAACAGAGGAAGCATCACCATTGGCACCCCATTACAGATTCCTTCATAGATTCCATGTGATCCACCATGTGTAATGAAAGCCTTAACCTTAGGATGGCCTAAAGGAAAACACATTCAGTGTAATAGTGTGTTAGCAGTTGACGTGATGAAGTCAATTATAATATGGCATGATAATTCAAACATCATGTACTCTCTGCATACTCAGCGATGCCAAAAAAGCTAATTTCTATGAATAAAATGTCTTACAGGAGGGTTAGAGGGTCAAAGGAAAATATAAACATACCCAAGAGATCATTTTGTGGCAGCCACTTCATCAGTTTGACATTCTTTGGAGCATTTTCAGGGACTGGTCCAGTGTGCCTCCATAGCACCTACCAATCAAAGAGAATCATGAAGGTTAATAATATGCAGCCATGTAATCCTTAACATATGACAGATGACATGCATTATTTTGTATAACATTATTTTGTTTCACAAATATATGCCTGGCCTTACTTTGACCCAAAAATGTCCTTAAATGTGAGTTTAAATTTGCATTTAAGCGTTTAAAAGTAGTCTTTTATTGATTTATGTTTAAGTCTATCCTCACTTACCCTCTGAGGTATCTGCCTGAATGCCTCAAATAACTCTCTGGCTTTAGCCTCGGGTAACTGTGACACCATGGAGCCCAGAGTGAAGACCACAAACCCATGCTCTCCAGAACCGTTCACAAACTCCTCCAGCTCCTGCACAGAGAACAGATGTCAGCACTGAACACCGGCTTCATGTTCTAAGGACACAGTGGAGCAAGCTTTCACTGTAAACTCCCCTTCTTTTGTTTTGCTCACAGATATCCACATGAACTTGTATGTTCAAACTTTGAAAAGCAGCATAGGCTACTGCAACAATTAGCAATTTTATTATTTGACCTAACACTCTGAGTTCAAGTGTTTTAGTTATTAACATATAAACAGATCTACCTCTTGGTAAAATAAGAATTTACTCTGTTTGCTTACTCAACAGTGCACATCCATACAAAAAGCGTCTTCTTTCCCCTAGTGTTTCATACTGTAAACACTAAGGGGCACCTCATTGTTTCCATCCACCTTTTTTTATGCGCATTTTGGATTATCGCATTAAAAAAAACGCTGGATGGAAACACCAAGATGCGCATAAATTCTAAAAATGCGCATTAAAAAAACGTATGCGCACAACTGAATAGGATAAACTTTTTATCCAATGAGAAAAAATGCACATAAACTACGATGGAAACACATTTACCGAATAAATTCCACCATGCACATTGAAAAAGTCATGTGACTTTGCGCCATGAGACGGGATAATTTGACAAACAGCGGCCTGATCTTGTTCACAGCATCTATATGTTGTTTTGGTCGTTCGGAAATGCCTGAGCAAAGTCTGTCATCAAAGTATTTCTGTATAATTACTGTCTTACATGACTGCGTTCCCAAACAGCAGGCATCCACCTCTAAAAGCAATGACCGCATTTATTGTGTTACGTACTCTGCTCTCTCTGAAGCGCAAGTAATTTATTACATTTGAAAATTATTATATTCAGTGGTTTCTCCTAGTTTTCTTAGAGATATTTATTGCCAGTTTATCAGGAAGTGACGATTTTGTTCTCGTTGGAAACGGTGCTTTATTCGCAAATGTTTTATGCGCTATTCCAGTTTTTTGGAAGTTAAATTCACATCTTTGGATGGAAACATAGCTACTTCCTCTTAAAGATTATAGTGGTCAAAGTCGAAAGCATAAAAAAAAACATTGCCTGTAATTAAATTCATGCTGGTTTAGAAAATCACGCACAACATCTAAACTCCTAAACTGGCTCTCTGAGAGTTATGTTTAATGGAATTATACACATCTTCAGAAGTACAGTTTATGACCGTCGTGGATTGCAATTTGATATTTAAACATAGTTCATGATTGTGTAGGTTGGCACTCTTCAACAATGTCCTTACAGACAATCTCTGCATAACTGTAACTGTTTAATAAACATCATGTGATGCAACCAGTCTCTTTCAAAGTACATAGAACATCATGTGTTCTAATATTACTGCTCATAAATTCATGGCATCAGCCTGGACCAACATCTTCTAATTTGACCAACGGATCTAACCAGCCAGGCTTTGCGCATGGATTACATAGTGGGTAGAGTATAGTCCACTCTAGTTGTTCAGCCTGGTCTCATGTTTATACATAGGTACAGCCCAGCCAGCGTTAGAAAATGTATTGAATAATATCTTATTTAGTATCTAAATAGCCTACTGCAAACATGGCCTAAAAACTGCTCAAAGTTTTACACTGATGAATTTGCATCTTACCTTTGTCAGTGGGCCCTTCTTAGCACAGTTGATGCCCCCTATTTGGACCATATTTGGCATTTGGGGTTTGGGATACTCAAAGGTAAATTCGTACCTTAGAAGCCAGACTGCACCGTGACTTAATTGCTCTTTGTATGTAGTGTCCTTCTGCAGATATCTACTGGCCAGTTCATCAGTTCTAGCAAACAGTTTGCGGCATAGGAAAACATCAAAAACTGCCATAAGCGTGCTTTCTATTCTTTGAGGGAAAGTCATCTTATCTGTGTAACCAATGAAGAAGCGCGGGACAAAAGACAGAGGTGAGGGACACTGGGTGGCTTCCACATCAAGCAGACAGGGAATCATATGCAGGAAGTAAATGGCAGGGAGTGAGAAGGAATCGGCAATGATGGTGCCACAGGGCAGGAAAGGATCAGTGAGCAAAACATCAAATCCTGTTTCTCTAAAACTCTTCATCAGGGTCTTGTCATACAGCAGCCCTTCACAGGCTGTCACATGCATATTCAAGAACTGAATCAGGTTCCCTAAATTCTCAACAATATCAGTCAATTTTGGAGGCTTCTCAAATGCATTCTTCTCTTATGTTGTCCAAGTTGGCCTTCAGATCAGCATGGGTGTTGGGCACACGAAAATATTTAGTGGTGTAATTAGCAGACTTCCCAATCAGAACACTGGTTTCAGGGACCAGGACCACCATCTCATGACCCCTATGAGAATGCTCTTCCACCAGGATCTTCATGCTCAACCAGTAGCTGCCATCCACTGGCATGACAAGTACCTTCCCAGCCGGCACGGACCCCGAGGAGAACAAGCGTAGCAAAGCTAGAAGCCCCAGAGCGGGAACAGTCAGTGCTCTCACCACCAAAGAAATGTGTTTGAGAGTCTAAGATGATCCGGCATACAGTTAAAATAACTGTATTAAAATAATATGTCTTCACACTTTCATGATGCAGGTGGAAACCGTCAGATATTTACCAGTGGCTCCAACAAATGAATTGTACTTTTGAGTGTTGTCATGAATACCCAGAGATACTTGCTATCATAAAGTACAGATTCAGAATGCATCCATACCATACTTAACATCTGGTTATTAAAAAATTCTATGCACACTGAATTCAAATTTAATGCCATCATATTTATCATTGTCATCAACAATAACAACAGTCAAAGCCACAAATTACTAATAATGTCAAGAGATTACTACAAACACTGTAAGCCCTTATGAATTCAGCTAATGGTCTAATTAGTTTGGTACTAAAACTGGTTCACGCCAAATAGGTTTTCTCTCACTGTCTGTCTGTATGAAAGATGAAAGAATGTGGCTTTTTATATACACAGTATACTTGAGTGTCACCTACTGGTGCATCTATGCAATCTGCAGAAAGATTCATGGAAAATCCCCACCATTAATGCACAGACTGACAAATACAGACAAACAGAAAATGAAAACGTGACAAAAGTGAAGCGTCTCAGTGCTTTTGGACTAAATTGCTAAAAAATCTAAACCATACTACTCTTACTATTTCTGCTATATAATATGCCAGCAGAATAAGTAAGAGTAGTATAGGGTCCAGCATCTGCCATCTGTAGGCATCAGCAACAGCTTCTCTGCCCATACTTGTAGATCTTTAAGAGTCTTTTATGTGTTCTTCACAGATATATATATATATATATATAAAATTTATTTTTTATTTTTTTTGATAACCTTGCTTATCCAGTTGTTGCGTTTAAACTGACGGAATGCTAAAAAACCCAGTTCTACACTCAACTCATGCACGCGCACGCATTTCAAGAACTCTCTGTCACATGCTGAACACAACACCCCCCCCCCCCTAGAACTTGATGAACTTAATGAAACAAGTTTCAATGTGGCCCTCAAACCATAAGAGAGAAAAACATATAACACCTATGCATGAAAGTCTGTGATATAATCTTCCAGGTAGGTAGGACGAGCCCTTGCCCGGACTGGTCTACCTCCCAAAGTCAGCTGCTGGGGCATTTCCTGGTCATTTTGGATAACATCAAGCAATGGCTGAGAAGGGTGAGGGCCATCTGCTGACAGGAGTGGTGGCAGGTCAGGTCCTGGCTGTTGGGAGGGCTCCCCGAGCTGGAAATCTTGAGGTGCCTGGTATGACCATACCTGCACTGGTTCTGATTGTGGGACTGGGGAATTGACTCCTTGTGCTGCTCCTGCATTGGGCTCCGTTGCCCACGGCCCTTTTGTTGCTGTAAGAGGGATGGGCACTTTCTGCAATCTACTAGCATGCCAGCGCGAGCCGTCACTTAACAGAAATGTGGTGGATCCTAGCTGACGGACCACTTGGTGAGGTTCAGACCAAAACGATGCCATTTTACTGCTATGGTGAGGTCTGCGGACTCTCACCCAGTCCAGTACCTTGATGTCAGTATGCCTGACCTTGTATCTCTTATCGAAGTTATCCTTCATTCGCCCCTGGTTTGTAGTTACGGACAAGCCCTGTGCTCTGAGCCTGTCTAGGGGCAATTCCATCTCCTGGCCAAGCATGAGCAGAGCAGGTGAAGCTTGAGTGGTGCTGTGCTGGCTAGCCCTGTAGTGCAAAAAGGTTTGATTAAGTGCCATTTGAAATGAGTACCCCTGGACCAGATGCGCCCGAATTCCATTCTTAAGGCTCTGATTAAACCTTTCCACCCCACCGTTTGCCTGGGGATGGTAGAGTGCGACACGAATATGCTGAATTCCCTTATTGCTGAGGAAGTTGGAGAATTCTGCAGAAATTAACTGGGGCCCGTTTTCAGTTGTTATGGCATGGAGCATACCCCAACGAGCAAAGAGACTGTCCAGTATCTGCGTGATAATCTGTGATTAGTCTGTAACTGTCCCTGCCGGTACTACCTCAGGCCATTTGGAATGGAGATCGTAGATGACAAATACTAAGTGCTGATGAGGAGTGCTTACTGACTCCATGAAAATGCAATAGTGCTGATGTAGGAATTCCATGGTGTAAGAAATTATAGTCTGCCTCAACCTAACTTCCACTCCAAATTGTGTATTAAACTATGCTCCTTTCCCTACAAAGAGCTTAATTATCATATAGATAGTTCTTTCCGATCTTAATCATATGTAAATAGTACCTCCGGAGCGATAATTTGTCACTTATAGCGTGGGAGCAGCAGCAGGCCGTCAAGAACCATCTGCTGACAAAAAGGGTACATAAAAGAACCGCTATGGATTCTGTTTAATCTTATCACCTTAACATTTGGTTGTTCCCACTTGAGTCTACCGAAGATGTGGGAACGGAAGGCTATCACTTTCATTGTCATCCGCAATTTACATTTAAAACGAAACTTAATTTACATGTTGAGCGGGAAGTTGAACGTAAGACAGTATAAAATGATTGAGCTTAGGATGTTCGGGGTTCAGTCTGACTCCGTTGAACCCAAGGTACTACATGTACTTTGTCACTACTATTCTGTAATAAAAGTTATTCTTCATCAAGATCTTCGACGTCTTCACTTTTTCTTACAATGGTTTATTATTAAAAGTTTTATTATTGTTATTATTTGCATTAACAGTAAAGGCTTATCAGTAAGTGCATTACACATATGTAAAATGTACGTGCCAATGTGAAAGATTTGCATTTTGTGCACCAGACAACATAGAACAACTGAGAATGACTGTTCATTAACATCTTACCTTTGTCAGTGGACCCTTCTTAGCACAGTTGCTGCCCCCTATTTGGACCATGTTCGGCATTTGGGGTTTGGGATACTCGAAGGTAAATTCGTACCTTAGAAGCCAGACTGCACCGTGACTTAATTGCTCTTTGTATGTAGTGTCCTTCTGCAGATATCTACTGGCCAGTTCACCAAAGCTGGCAAAAAGTTTGTGGCCTAAGTTCGGGACAGATGACAAATAGTAAGCGCTGATGAGGAGGAACTCCATCCATGGCCATGGTCAAGGAAATGGACCGTGGTGTGTGAGACAGACAGATCGCATTTGCTGTGTGGGTGCATCCACCAGGGGGCGCGCATCAGCGAGAAGCGAGGAGCAATTAGTGGCTGCCTTCACCTGTAAGCGCAATTTCTACGCCTTTATCTAGTGTTAATTCGTCGGGTTCCAGCAACAGTTTCTCCTGAGTCTTGTCACACAATATCCCTTCAATAAACTGATCACGGACGATCTGATCTGGAAGAGTCCCATAATTGCATGAGCGTGCCATGTCTCGCAGATTAGTTACATAGTTTTGCATGGACTCACCTGGACGCTGCAGCCGTTTACGAGCCATTAAGCCATCCTCGTTGCCAATGTTGTGTTTACACTGATGGAATGCTAACCAACTCAGTTCTACACGGGAACTTGAACGGATGCTTCTTTTTCCTTTATTCACTTTCTGTCTGCCGCGTGCAACTCATGCACGCACACACATTTCAAGAACTCTCTGTCACATGCCGAACACAACATCAGTCATACTGGAAATTTACATGTCGCTGGTTATTTTCTATTTCAGGATAACTACAGAGATTAAACAAAACAAGTTGTTGTTTTTTTAATCAAATTACATCCACACATACAGCACTTACTAGTATATTCCTATTAAGAACTGAACAATAATGACTCACTTGTGACAGAGGTTTGGGTTTCTGGCTAACTGTTGCTCCAATCATCACCATGTTAGGCATCACTGGACGTGGGAATTCTACAGCAAAGTCGAAACGCAAAAACCAGAGAGCTGCATGGCTCATGATCTCCACCATCGATGCTTTTCTCTTAAGTACATGTGAGGCGATCTCATCTGCACGAGCAAACATGCGTTCACAAGCCATGGGCTGGAGCAGAGTCCTTACCAGATTCACACTTCTTTGCCAAAGATTCATGCGGTCAGTAAAATGAGTAAAAGCTTGTGGAACATAAGAAGCTGGAGCTGGACATTGACTGGAAAGAGTATCGACACCACAAGGATGGTTTATTAGCATATAAACAGCTGGAATGGAGAGATATTCACCAGCTATAGCTCCAACAGGCTCAAATGGATCTGTGAGAATCGCATCAAAGTTGTACTCTTGCAGTTTCTTCATCAAGTCCTTGTTGAAGAGCAGACCCTCTGTATTCCTCAATATAAACATCTGCAGAACATCCAGTGAGATGATGAACGCCTAAAACTTGGTCAGGTCTGTAGAGATATCAATGCTCAGAATGGTGTTGAATTCATCTGCTATGCTCGCTTTTAATTCAGCCTTGGTGTAGTTCACTGGATATGTCAAAGTGGTGGTATGCTCTGAAGGACCCATGCTCAGACTTGCCTCTGGGATGACAACCACCACCTGGTTTCCTCTCCTCCCCAGCTCCTCCACAATAGGCTTCATCCCCAACCAGTGACTGCCATCTGATGGTATAACCAACAGTTTCCCAGCTTCAGCTGAACTAGAAAGTAAGAGACCCAAGAGCAACCACAAGCTAGCCATTTTATCAGTGGTGTGAAGGACAGTGGCAGTTGAAAGAGATCAAGGAAGAAAAACACTCATGCAGTGTAACCACACAGGTTAAAGTACCATCTTAAAATGAGTCGGGACAAGGTTCAAAAGGGTGGCGATATTTACAGATAGAAGGATGTGCTCAGTCCTATGGCACTGAAGCAATATATGCATCTCAATCACTAATAAATGTTTGTGGATTATTTATGTTTATGCACAAAGGAGAACTTCCCATGGAACGTTTCTTCCCAATTAACACGTGTACATTTATGATTTTGTTCTTATGCTTGTCCCAGTGAATTTGGAGTATTCTAAATTAGATCTTGGTTGTCCTGACACTGAACATTGTGTGATGTAAAATGCCAGGGACAGTAAACATTAAAAATGCTCTTTCAAAGTTATTTCAATCATGTCAAAATAGCCTTCTGCATACATGATCTAAAACCCTGAAAAACCTGCATTGATGAATTTTCACAGAATATAAACAATCTTTCTGATCTGACTCCATGAAAATGCAATAGTGCTGATGTAGGAATTCAATGGTTTATTATTAAAAGTGTTATTATTGTTATTATTTGCATTGACAGTAAAGTGTTATCAGTAAGTGCATTACACATATGTAAAATGTACGTGCCAATGTGAAAGATTTGCATTTTGTGCACCAGACAACATAGAACAACTGAGAATGACTGTTCATTAACATCTTACCTTTGTCAGTGGACCCTTCTTAGCACAGTTGATGCCCCCTATTTGGACCATATTTGGCATTTGGGGTTTGGGATACTCGAAGGTAAAGTCGTATCTTAGAAGCCAGACTGCACCGTGACTTAATAGCTCTTTGTACGTTGTGTCTTTCTGCAGATATCTACTGGCCAGTTCACCAAAGCTGGCAAAAAGTTTGTGGCATACGTACTTTTCGAAAACTGTCATAAGCATGTTTCTTACTCTCTGAGGAAAAGTCATCTTATCTGAGAAACCAGTGAAGAAGCGAGGGACAAAAGATGGAGGTGAGGGACACTGGGCAGCTGCCTCATCAAGCCGACAGGGAAGTCCATGCAAGAAGTAAACGGCAGGGAGTGAGAAGGAATCGGCAATGATGGTGCCACAGGGCAGGAAAGGATCAGTGAGCAAAACATCAAATCCTGTTTCTCTAAGACTCTTCATCAAGGACTTGTCATACAGCAGCCCTTCACAGGCTTTCACCTGCATATCTGTGAACTGCATCAGGGTCCCCAGATTTACAATGATGTCAGTCAACTGCGGCGGCTTCTCAAGTGCATTCTTCCTTATGTGGTCCAAGATAGCATTTAGTTCAGCAAGGGTGTAAGGCACACGAAAAGATTTAGTGGTGTAATTACCAGACTTCCCAATCAGAATACTGGTTTCAGGAACCAGGACCACCATCTCATGACCCCTCTGAGAAAGCTCTTCCACCAAGATCTTCATGCTCAACCAGTGGCTGCCATCCACTGGCATGACAAGTACCTTCCCAGCCTGCACGGGCTCCGAGGAGAACAAGCATAGCAAAGCTAGAAGACCCAGAGCGGGAACAGTTAGTGCTCTCACCATCTTTGTAATATTCGTACAGCTCCAGCAGAAATACAACACATTTAAGAGGATTGGGGATGTTTTCAAAAGAGGAGGGACCTCAAAACTAGACAAAAGGGGAGTGGGTTTTGATAGGTCACTGGCAGCATGTGTGTACAGCACATCGAATGAACGCAGACTTTTATGCTCTGTCATGATGCCACTGCACTGCAGATTAAAGTCTCAAAAGTGGGTTAAATGCAACTCTGGGTTAATGATTTCAGGAAAGTACTAGCATATAACAACTTTCAAAGGACTTATTAGAGATTACTTTGTTCATTCAAAGGTAAATAAGACCAAATGTCTGTAACAGATTAATCATGCTTTTGGGTAGTTGCACCACATGAACCAAACTAACTTTGTCTTATCATAAAAAGGTCAGCTTATCTGATATTTCAAGAGACTTTTGACCTTTATACACAGTCACGAGGGTCTGCAGGGGTCGTCTTTATGATATGATATTCTGTTTATTTTTTTCTGCATGTAGATTGATCTAAACTATTTGAATTCATCATGAAATCAAACTTGACGGTTCTTATTTTTTATTAAATATTTCAGTATATTTACTATAAACAATTTATCTCTAATGACGTGTTTACTGGCATGAGGGTGGGACAACCTGTCTCTCACATAAGATCACGGCAATAGCAAACGACAATGACCAGCCGATCCAATCAAATTAATAAAAATAAGTAAATTATGTAATGTTAACAAACAAAACCAAGTATTACCTATATTTTCCAATGGTTGTTTTTCCTCACAAATGTTTATAAAACCATACATTATTCCTTTTCTTTTGTTTTCATAAGTGAAGAGTTTGTTAGAGGCTACAGTTATTGCTTTTATCTTTACCTTTTTACATAAATAGTGGCATGCTACTCTCAAAACAATTCTGCAAATCACTATGGATTGGCAGTAGTAGGATTACCTCACATCTCGTGCAAATTCAGTGATTATTCCCAGCTCCTCCCTATACACATAAGAACACAAGACAGTCATGCAAATTCATGAACTTTCACATAGGGGAGGTCTGTGGCATGAGGGGCTTAGCGGCCAAAAGCACACAACTCAGAGTGAAAAAGTGCTGAAAGATGCTTTTACACATGATGACCTGTTTGCTACTCAATCATTCTTTTATAATTAAAATACCTACAATCTGACAAAGCACTTTCATGATGCAGGTGGATATTTACCAACGGCTTTAGATCATTCTCCTAAAATGTACTTTTAAAGGTCGTCATGAATACTCAGAGATCCTAGCTAGCAGTATAGAATGCATACACACCCTAACATCAAATTAAATGTCTCTTTTCACTCTGGATATTTGTCATACAAATATTATGTAATGTCATCATATTTTTCTAATGCTTACTACAAATACTCTAAGACCTTATAAATTCAGCGGTTCTAATTAGTTTTACTAAAATCTCCCATTTAGGTTGTTGTCCTTGTTTATTTAAAACATTAAAGAATGTAGTTATTTTTTTTTATATACTTTAGAACTCAGACAAGAGTGTCGTTGTTGTTCTAAATGTCAACACGGCTCATATTCAGCTGTGGTAAAGAGGCCATAGCTAATAACACCCATGTGTCACAGTCTTGCTGTGCCAGAGAACAGGCAGGACGACGAGGATGCAGGATACAAGAACACTTTAATAAATTCACAATAGGAGCACCCGCACAGGGTAACATTCACAATAACTGACAAACTAGAAACACAATGGACAGGAACTGATATAGGGTGGATAACGAGGGGCAGACAGGTGAGCACACTGAGGTGATTAACTAATAATGAGAACAGGAACATCCAAATAAGGACACAGAGGGAGAAACCAGAATCTACAGTCCACAGGGGTGTGACAGGGGGCGGGCACCCTGGTGGATCAGGGAGCCATGGCGGAGCAGGCAGTTCGGGTTGCCATGGCGGGTCAGGGGCCTCGGGAGGCCATTTGAGGCTTTGAGGGCGCTCTGGAGGAGCGGGCACTTGAGGGCTGGACAGGACCAGCGAAGACAAAGGCGACGAAATAGAGCTGAACGGGACCAGCGGAGGCGAAGGAGGCTCAGAGCAGCGTGATAGCGTGGTTTCTGGGGTGAGGACGGGTGCCGAGAACCCCGGGGGCAGCGCCATGTCCATTATCGCCGCCTGACACGCTGGAGCGAGCTCTGGGGCTGGAGCCCTTCCAGGGCTTCACTGGGGATCTGGAGCCCTTCCTGGGCTTAAATGGGGATCAGGAGCACCTTCCTGGGCTTAACCGGGGATCCGGAGACCTCCGTGGGCTATATTCGGTATCAGGAGCCCTTCCTGGGCTTAACTGGGGATCAGGAGCCCTCCGTGGGCTGAACTGGGGATCAGGGCAGCGCTTACGTGGTGATGGCACTGGAGAGTGCTCTGGAGGAGCAGGCACAGCAAAGCGCTTTCGAGGAGCTGGCACTGGAGTGAGTTTTGGGACTGGAGCTGGCACTGGGGGGCGCTCTATAGACGATGGAGGGCTGGACGGAACCAGCGGAGACGACTGAGACTCAGAAGACGAAGGAAAACTTTCTAGAGCCAATTCTGGGGTAAGGATAGGAGCAGTGAACTCTAGGGGCAGCGCCATGTCCAGCAACGCTGAGAGGCCCGCAGGCATGCGTCGGCGGCGACCGGCGATCTCGACTTCAGAGCAGCCAGCGATCGATACCTCCAATCAGCCGGCGCTCTACGGACCAGAACCAGCTGCATTCTCCTACACAGCTCGTTAGCCATCATTTGTGTTGGGTCAGTTATTCTGTCACGGTCTTGCTGTGCCAGAGAACAGGCAGGACAACGAGGATGCAGGATACAAGAACACTTTAATAAATTTTGGACAAGTACTTTTACTCTACTCACACTACATTTTTTGGAAGGTAATGGTACTTTTACTTGAGTATATTTTTTCAGTACTCTTTCCACCACTGATTATTACTACTATTATTATTATTGTTGTTGTTGTTGTTGAAAACAGCTGAGTAGAATTTTTTCAGGTTTCTTTGATGAATAGAAAGTTCAGAAGAACAGCATTTATCTGAAATAGAAATCTTTTGTAACATTATAAATGAATTTATCTTCACTTTTGATCAATTTAAAGCATCCTTGCTAAATAAAAGTATTCATTTCTTCATTCAAGGAGTAGCGTATAGTGAACCGTAGATCGGACAGTGACTGACTGAAAGGAGCGTGCTTTTGAAGGTGGCTTGATTGGTGGCAGTATCAGCACTTGAGGGCACTCTGGAGGAGCGGGCACTTGAGGGCGCTCTGAAGGCGCGGGCACTTGAGGGCTGGACAGGACCAGCGAAGACAAAGGCGACGAAATAGAGCTGAACGGGACCAGCGGAGGCGAAGGAGGCTCAGAGCAGCGTGATAGCGTGGTTTCTGGGGTGAGGACGGGTGCCGAGAACCCCGGGGGCAGCGCCATGTCCATTATCGCCGCCTGACACGCTGGAGCGAGCTCTGGGGCTGGAGCCCTTCCAGGGCTTCACTGGGGATCTGGAGCCCTTCCTGGGCTTAAATGGGGATCAGGAGTCCTTCCTGGGCTTAAATGGGGATCAGGAGCACCTTCCTGGGCTTAACCGGGGATCCGGAGACCTCCGTGGGCTATATTCGGTATCAGGAGCCCTTCCTGGGCTTAACTGGGGATCAGGAGCCCTCCGTGGGCTGAACTGGGGATCAGGGCAGCGCTTACGTGGTGATGGCACTGGAGAGTGCTCTGGAGGAGCAGGCACAGCAAAGCGCTTTCGAGGAGCTGGCACTGGAGTGAGTTTTGGGACTGGAGCTGGCACTGGGGGGCGCTCTATAGACGATGGAGGGCTGGACGGAACCAGCGGAGACGACTGAGACTCAGAAGACGAAGGAAAACTTTCTAGAGCCAATTCTGGGGTAAGGATAGGAGCAGTGAACTCCAGGGGCAGCGCCATGTCCAGCAATGCTGAGAGGCCAGTGGCCGGCGGGCATGCGTCGGCGGCGGCTGGCGATCTCGACTTCGGAGCAGCCGGCGATCGATACCTCTAATCGGCCGGCGCTCTACGGACCAGAACCAGCTGCCTTCTCCATCACAGCTCATTAGCCATCCTTTGTGTAGGGTCAGTTATTCTGTCACGGTCTTGCTGTGCCAGAGAACAGGCAAGACGACGAGGATGCAGGATACAAGAGCACTTTAATAAATTCACAATAGGAGCACCCGCACAGGGTAACATTCACAATAACTGACAAACTGGAACACAATGGACAGGAACTGATATAGGGTGGATAACGAGGGGCAGACAGGTGAGCACAATGAGGTGATTAACTAATAATGAGAACAGGAACAACCAAATAAGGACACAGAGGGAGAAACCACAATCTACAGTCCACAGGGGTGTGACACCATGTTGATATTCAGACTAACGGCACGATTGCGAGCTTTAATTCATGTAATTGAAGTAATGTAATTCATGGTGAGCAATGTAAATTTTAATCACAATATTACCAGTAAAAGTTGCGCATCTCAGAGAAACATGCAGCTTTGGCGTTTCTGAGTGAAAATGTGTTCTGAATCGATTTAATTCATTATTCAGTCAGTCACTTGTCGCCACCTACTGGCGTATCTATGCATCCTGCAGAAAGAATCAGTGAGAAATCCCACCACTGACACAGACAAGTGCAAGGTCAAATCAAAATGCCATACTTCTATTACCATATAAACAAAAAAGTAGTATGGTAGTGTCCAGCATCTGCCACCAGTAGGATTCATCCATATTTATAGATCTTTGAGATTCTTGTACAACTAACTGAAAATGTATGTTTTTCTGGTTCTTATTAAAAGTTGTTGACAGAGATTAAGAATTAAGAAATATATACTGTATACACATCCAGCTACAGCACATGTAAAGCCTCTTAAGAACCCAAACATACACTTGCCTCTGGGATGACAACCACCACCTGGTTTCCTCTCCTCCCTAGCTCCTCTACAAAAGGTTTCATCCCTAACCAGTGACTGCCATCTGATAGTAGAACCAACAGTTTCCCAGCTTGAGCTAAATCAAAGACATACAGACTTAGGAGCACCCACACACCAGCCAATCTATCAGTGGTATAAAGTACAGCAGCAGAAGATTAAGCAAGCAGAACACAGTTCTATTGTCCATTTTAAAGTACCATCTTAAAATGAGTCAGGAGTCAGAACTGGTTTCAAAGGGGTGGTTAAGTCTGCAGCTAGTAGGATATGCTCAGCTAAATATGGTATTGAAGCAATTAATGGGTCTCATTCCCTAATAGTTATTTAATTATTTGTATTTATACTCACAAAAGGACTTCCCATGAAATTTCTGCCGAATTTACAACACGTGTGTTCACATGAATTTGTTCTTAACCTCCTTCTAATGTTAAAGGAGCATTCTAAACAAGCAACTGCATGCCAGAAGTAAGTAATTCGCATAAAACATGCCCAAACATCATCATATAAGGGCTTTCTGACCTTTAGTCACTCTCGACAAACGTGACACTGTGGCACTCACAGCCAAGCTGCGCCTTTCTCAAAACAAGAAGCATCTTTTCTACTGTTGTAGGTGCTTGTAGTTTGGACCTCTTATTAACCAGCTGTACATTTGTAATATACGTATTTTCATGCAGGGAAAACTAGGAGCCTGAGCTATTATTCACCTTTTCTTACTTTATTCCATATATAAGGAAATATTATATATAGCTATTTAATCTTAATTTAAATATGTTCTATCTTAACCCGTTAATAAGCCCACAGAGAGTGTGTGATGTTTGTTTTGTATGTAGTTACATATTAAAACAGCCTACATTTAAATCAGTAAAACAAATCTATTTGTCTCATATATTTTCACCAATATAAATGCAAACGTACAGGATGTCCCTGTTTGTTGCTGCCGTGTGGTTTGAGTTTGAGCTCCGTCAAGTTTTACACAAGCTTCAGTCTGGATCCAGAACACGATGCAACCCCTCAGAGGACCTCAGATGATGCCAACCCTGAAACAACATACAGAACTACCACATTTTGCTATAAGTTTGATTGCATCATATAATAATTGCTGTTAATATTATTCATCGTCTGTTTTATTACGTCTTATATTGATTTTTCTGTACTGCTGGTTCGTCTGGTCAGAGGAGAACTGGCCCCCCGACTGAGCCTGGTTTCTCCCAAGGTTTTTTTTCTCCATTCTGTCACTGATGGAGTTTTGGTTCCTTGCCGCTGTCGCCTCTGGCTTGCTTAGTTGGGGACACTTCATTTCCAGCGTTATCGTTGACATAATTGCAAAGATATTATTTAAACTGAACTGAGCTGGATGTTGACATCACTGAATTCAATGATGAACTGTCTTTAACTGAAAAATGAGAGTTTACTATTGTCATTTTGCATTATTGACACTATTTTCCTAATTAATGCTGTTCAGTTGCTTTGTCACAATCTGTATTGTTAAAAGCGCTATATAAATAAAGGTGACTTGACTTGACTTGACTTAAATATGATGCTCAGTTGTTTCCTTTATCTACTGTAGCTTTTTTAGAGAGGAAACAATAAATTTAAGATTTTAATACTTTTTAAATTTTAGAACAAATGCAAGAACTGTGATTATATTGCACTAACATATTTTCCTCAACACTGGGCTGTAAGGTTATAAAAAACGTTGTGTAATTTAATATGCCCCACTCCAGCTAGATCTTCTAATCAGCTATCATGGTAACATGTGCTCAAGTTAGGAAATAGTTAACTAACAGCATATTAAGGAGGAGGCGTCAACCTTCAACAAATCTGTACTTTGCCTCAGTGTCCAGAAATAGACAGACGTTTTAATATTATTGTAGATAGAGATGTTTCAAGAGAATGTGTATTTTTGCTCTGTCTGAAAAAACTCAAACAGTTTACCTCAGCCCATTACATGCCATTAATTCAAACAAAACAATGTAAATGGCATAGGTTTTGGTGCTGGTTTGAGGTTTGCTGGCTATTTTTTACAGTCCATGACAATGACAGACAAGGACTGAGAAACATCATATGAAAAAGAGAGCTACGGCACTCGGGCACTGGTAATTTGCATGCAAATTAGAGCTTACTTGTGACAATGGTTTTGGCTTCTTGGTTGACATTCCTCCAATCATCACCATGTTAGGCATCAATGGTCGTGGAAATTCAAAGGCAAAGTCAAAACGCATAAACCAGAGAGCTGCGCGGCTCATGATCTCCATAATTGATGTTTGTTTCTGAAGTACACGTGAGGCGATCTCATCTGCTTCAGTATGCATGTATTTACAAGCCATGGGCTGCAGCAGAGTCCTTACCAGGTTGACACACCTCTGCCACAAATTCATCTTGTCTGTAAAGTGGGTATTACGCTGTGGAACATAAGAGGGTGGACTTGGGCATTGGCTGGCAAGAGCGTCGACACCACAAGGAAGGTTTATTTGCATATAAATAGCTGGAATGGAGAGATATTCACTAACAATAACCCCAACAGGTTCAAACGGGTCGGTGAGAATCGCATCAAAGCTGTAGTCTTGAAGCTTCTTCATCAAGTCCTCTTTAAAGAACAGACCCTCTGCGTTCCTTATTATGAACCTTTGAAGAAGGTGCATTTGGTAAAAGAAAAGCAGGAACTTGGACAGGTCAGAAGAGAGGTCGGTACTCAGAATTTCAGTTAAATTGCCTTCCAATAGTTTATGTAGTTCAGCCTTGGTGTAGTTCACTGGATATGTCAGAGTGGTGGTATGCTCTGAAGGACCCATGCTCAGACTCGCCTCTGGGATGACAACCACCACCTGATTTCCTCTCCTCCCCAGCTCCTCCACAATAGGCTTCATCCCCAACCAGTGACTGCCATCTGATGGTATAACCAACAGTTTCCCAGCTTCAGCTGAACCCAAGAAGAGACCCAGAAGCAACCACAGTCCAGTCATTTTATCACTGGTATATATATATATATATATATATATATATATATATATATATATATATATATATATATATATATATATATTCTCTC
>NW_015505747.1:223063-226245 GCF_001515645.1 Sinocyclocheilus grahami
TATATATATATATATAATCTCTCACTTTGGCCTTTGCAAGCTGGAGCAGAGGTCGGCAAAATCAATCTGGAAATGCGCAACTTAAAGTACTCCAGTGTCTCACAATGAGTCTGGTTTATGTTCAGTGGAGGTGGAGACCACTGCAGGAGGGTGGGACTTTATCTATCTAAGGCGGTGAGGCAACCAATTGGGGTGAAAGTAAAAAAAAAGAAAAAAAAGATATGTCATGCAAAAAATTATAGGAATAAATGGATATGGTTTTTAACATTACAGATGAAAGTAGGGAAAAAAAGAAAAAGCATATTACTATGTAACCTTTGCACAAATAAAGATAACTCCTTTTTATAAATGCTCCATGCTCTTGTCAAATGCAAAACTCATTGCAAGCACTGGGTGTGTCTACAGTGTAATGAAAGTTTTAAAAACTGTCGTAGTACTCACATTAAAATGTGCAACGTTATCTCACATTATACCAGAAATTTAAATAAAACACAGTTAATATTTATCAATAATCTATCACCCATTAAACAACCCCTATCCAAAAACCAAAACACTTTGTTACATTTGAAGCGCTTGAAGATAAAAATTTAAACACAACTTGCCTTCAGATGTTGGCTTATTACCTACATATGTGCTTACAGAGATAAAAGCAATTTTGACCAGTTAAGCCTGCAAATTGTGATGATGATGATGGGAGGACTGGCAAAGTTATACAACAAACAATTCAAAACCATAATAAAGACCTATTGAGAACTTTTTTCCAGTGGCGTATAGAGGTTTGTGTATGTTTATTTATATTATTTTATATTATATATATTATCTTTTTGAAGTGTCTTTAATTTTAACCTGTGATATTGGCAAGTTATCTTCACATTTGAGAATTATTATAGGCAACAGCACAGGCAAAAGCATCAGTAGTGCAAAATAACAGCTATCAGAAGACTTACCTGTGGCAAAGGTTCTGCTTTCTTGCTGTCCATTCCTCCGACTATGATAATGTTAGGCATCAACGGACGTGGGAATTCAAAGGCAAAGTCAGAATGCACAAACCAGAGAGCTGCACGGCTCATGATCTTCACCATTGATGTTTTTCTCTGAAGTACTTGTGAGGCGAGCTCATCTGCACGAGCAAACATACGCTCACAAGCCATGGGCTGAAGAAGAGTCCTTACCAGGTTCACACTTCTTTGCCAAAGATTCATGCGGTCAGTAAAATGAGTAAAACCTTGTGGAACATAAGAAGCTGGAGCTGGGCATTGACTGGCAAGAGCGTCAGCACCACAAGGATGGCTTGTTTGCATATAAATGGCTGGAATTGAGAGAAATTCACCAACAATAGGTCCAGTAGGCTCAAATGGGTCTGTGAGAATCGCATCAAAGTTGTACTCGTGCAGCTTCTTCATTAAGTCCTTGTTGGAGAGTAAACCCTCCACATTCCGGGTTATAAGAACATTCAGCAGATCCATAGTATTGATGAAATTCTGAAGCCTGGCCAGATCTGTAGATACATCTACACTTGTCAGAGTAGTAACACCTGCATTCACTTGCTCCTGTAGCTGGGCCTTGGTGTAGTTCACTGGATATGTCAGAGTGGTGGTATGCTGTGATGGACCCATGCTCAAACTCGCTTCTGGGATGACGACCACCACCTGGTTTCCTCTACGGCCGAGCTCCTCCACCAAAGGCTTCATGCCTGTCCAGTGGCTGCCATCTGAAGGAACTACTAATAGCTTCCCAGCCTCTGCTGATCCCAGGCAAAAAAGACACAAGAACAATACAGAAGCAGCCATTCTATGATTCATAATCAGCAATAATTATAAGCATGTATGCTGGTAGTATTGCTTGTCTTGAAAGTCTGCACCCCCGGCAGAGGCTTTTATCCTAATAGGGAAGTTTCAACACCCAATCAAAGGTTGGGCCTGAAAAGATCACAATCTTCATTCTTCAGCAGCAAAGCATGCCCTTAGTAGCAGAGTGAGAAAAGTATCCAGATCTCATAAGTGAATAAAGCGGAGTGATATTAAGCAAAGATGCAGCTGTCTGCATTGATGTAGACTTCCTAAATTCAAGAAGATTATAAAGGCAAACCTTTTTTTTTTTTTTTTAGATAACATGCTCTGGTGAATCATTCACAGCAAGACCAGAACATGCTGATTCTCTTCACATTTGACAGGCACCAGCAGCAAAATCAGCAGAAGTGGCAAAATGTTTTGTGACTAATGCAATGAAATGTTAACATTTTAAATTGAGCCTTTTTGGTGCATCTGTATGCATTCTTTAAAAACTTTTTTCATGTAGATTTTATAGAAATTGTATGTTGAGATAGACTCTACACTGAGTTTGGTCCTTGCTTAGTTAGTATGCTTATTATACTATTTTTAAAACTTTATCACACCAATTTATTCCTTTTCTCACCTAATTTTCATCCTCACAGTCTGCACAATAATCAATAAGTTTTTTTTTCTTTTTATATTTAACATAAAATACAGAGGGAAGACTTTGAGCTGATATGAGTACTCTAGTAAACTCTAACAAACGAAGCACATCAACCAAGCACATTTTTGCAAACTACATCGACCAGTTAGGTTACTTATTATCTCTTATGAAATGCACATGGCCATGTTTGCACTGAAGTGGGGACCCAAACTATGTGAAATGTTTTGGAATATGGTTATCTGACAAAAAGGCATGTTCTCTTCATGCTCTGATAGCACCGGTATGATACTAGAAATAACATGCTGAAAAGAAAAACTTAATCCTATACTGGCTGTTTATTAAATGTATGTGATTAAAGCATCCACTAAGTGAAGTAATGTAAATGTAGTTGACATCTGGTGTTTTTTACAGTACATAGTCAGGACGCTGAGAAATAGTGACTAAACAGGTTTCTTTAAAAACTTCCAAAGTTAGATGAGAAATTGTCCACTGTCTGCTTGGTTGCCAAACACAATTCAATGTAGAAACATTTAATACTTTCACTCAAGTAAATTTTTGGTGTAGCGTCTCGACCAATCTGACACACTAATTTTTATTTGATTTAACAAATCAATTATTCATTAGATTAACAAATCGTCACAGTCCCCTCACTCAATAAACTGGATGCCAGGATTTCTGCTGAACACCATCCCCCCCTTGGTCACCATGACAACTAATCATGATATCACTGGTTTTATGACCCCCCC
>NW_015505747.1:226366-244636 GCF_001515645.1 Sinocyclocheilus grahami
TTATGTAGTGTGTTAGACCAGCTTATGTGTGTATGTAGGATGTTAGACCAGTTTATGTGTTTATGTAGTATGTTAGACTAGTTTAAGTGTTTATGTAGTTAATAAAACCTTACTTGTATCACACTTGACGTGTTCATTGTTTGCTCATAACCGGAGTCACTAATCATGCAGATTTACGCTACAAGCTTTTGTAGAATTGTACAGTAAGAAAGTTATTTCCCTTAACCAGGAAATTAACGTTCTTAGAATTGACAAGACAGTTGACCCTGAGAGGTCAGCTAAATATCTACAGCGGATCTAAAATATTCATAATTAATCATAACTAGTTATGGTTAATTATTCATATTTCCCATGAGCTGATTCGCTACATTGGCTAGATACAATGTACAATGTTTATTCATTTATTTACTATTGAAAGAACAGTTGATATTTAAATTATCAGGCTACAATATTATATCACTCTAAATCATTAAAAAAAATGTTTAGACACATGGTGGCACTATTTGACATTTATTGTAGGACCATGTTGCACTGCCCACAGTTGAACTGAATGTAACTCCAGTAACCCGGACACAGAACAAAAGCAATGCTTTTGCAATGCTTTAGCTGAACTAAAGAGGAACAGATTCAGGAGCAACCATAAACCAACCATTCTATCAATGGTGTGAAGGACAGTGGCAGTTGAAGGGGAATGTTATGATTAATGCATAAATAAAATTGAAAAAAAGAGTTGGGCATATACTTGGGCAACTCTGACATTTTCACAGCTAAATATCTCTTATGAATGCTTCTTGTTCTTATTAAAAGTTTGCTCTTTGAGCATGTATTGTAAACAGAGTGTAATGTATGAACTTTAATACATCAATTTATAATCAAACTTAAAACCTATCTTTTTTCCAAACGGATATGTGATTATATAGATGGAAGCCATTTTTACTACTTAATACTATAATAAATCATGATGAGGTTTGCCATGACCAGAGCTGGGTAGTAACTGACTACATTTAATCTGGATTAAGTAATTAGATTCCAAAAATCAAGTGCTCATAATTAGAGTACATTACATTATATAATTCTCATATTCATATTACATTTACTTTTTATGGATTACATGATTAGTACGTATTATTGACACAATGGCAGTAAATCATTCATAATTTCTTGATTCTCCGTAATTAATAAAAAAAAATATATATAAAAAAAATCCGTACTTTTTTCTCTTTTAATTTTTTCTTTCTAAAAATCCTACTGTGTGTCATACCATTTAGCTTTGACTATCTTCACAATATCGAATGGCCATGCAAATATCATGTACATAATTTTGCAATCCGTGCTTCTGAATTTAGGGGGGAAACAACATATTTGCATGTTTACAGTTCGATATCTCTTAATGGTCACATTGACATTAAATATATTTTCTTTTTCTTTGCTTTTTTATATCAGTATATGGTATGTTAAATGGTAAGGAAAAAATATGGTAGCAACATTTTAGGTTTTACAAATTAAATTTGAATTTATATTTAAGAACAGTATTTCATTAACTGATATAATGTTAACATACCAACATATTGAAGTACTGAAATCTGTTAAGTAATTTTGTACACTGATAACCGCCAAAAACAGGTGGTGATGGGAAAGTCACATGATGAACCAAAGCTCATCACAAGCAGCTTTTCCACAAGCTGAGAAGGAAAATTGTAAGTTAACATAGAAGGTGCACAATGTCACTGACACAAAGTTTTTCACTGTAAATTATACATTCTTTTTCACTTCCAAAAACTGTATATTACATGTAATGTCCAATACAGTTTTTCACCATATATAGTAGGGGAACTTACCGTTAACCAATTAATAGGTTTTTACTGTAGCAATTTTACAGTCTTTTACCGTTAAATTCACAGTAATTTTTTACAGTGTAGTTATAAAATTATAGTTTAAATTGATGAAATATTTGGTAAGAAATGTGTAAATATGCACTATATGATTGCATTACAACTATTAGAAAGACTTACTTGTGAAAAAGGTTCTGTTTTCTTGCTGTACATTCCTCCAATTATGACCATGTTAGGCATCAACGGACGTGGGAATTCAAAGACAAAGTCAAAATGCATAAACCAGAGAGCAGCACGGCTCATGATCTTCACCATTGATGTTTTTCTCTGAAGTACTTGTGAGGCGATCTCATCTGCACGAGCAAACATTCGCTCACAAGCCATGGGCTGAAGAAGAGTCCTTATCAGGTTCACACTTCTTTGCCAGAGATTCATGCGGTCAGTAAAATAAGTTAAAGGCTGTGGAACATAAGAAGCTGGAGCTGGACATTGACTGGCAAGAGCATCAACACCACAAGGATGGCTTGTTTGCATATAAATGGCAGGAATTGAGAGATATTCAGCAGCAATAACTCCGACAGTCTCAAATGGATCTGTGAGAATTGCATCAAAGTTGTACTCTTGCAGTTTCTTCATCAAGTCCTTGTTGGAGAGCAGACCCTCTGTGTTCCGGGATACAATAACTTTAAGCATACCCATAGTGTTGATGAAACTCTGAAACCTGGCCAGATCTGTGGATACATCTGCACTCAACAACTTCTCTAAGCCTGCATTCATACTCTCCTGTAGCTGGGCCTTTGTGTAGGGTACCGGATATGTCAGAGTGGTGGTATGTTTTGCTGGAGCCATGTTCAGACCTTCCTCTGGGATGACGACCACCACCTGGTTTCCTCTTCGGCCGAGCTCCTCCACCAAAGGCTTCACGCCTGTCCAGTGGCTGCCAAATGCTGGAATCACCAATAACTTCCCAGCCTCTGCTGATCCCAGACAGAAAAGAAACAAGAGCAATACAGAAGCAGCCATTAAACATCCATATCATTCACAATCAGCAATAAATACAAGCCTATGAGCTGGTAGTGTTGGTTGAGAGTTCTGCAAAGCACTTATGAATTTGCACAGGTTTATATACCTCGAAAGGATGTTGTTAGAGTTAACAAAGAAGGCAGGGCCAAGAATGTGTAATCCACCTTCCACTCAACCGTGGAAAACCAAACCCTCAGTAAGTCCCGATATACTTCAAGCCAAATCAAATAAAAAATACTCTGGCTTAAAAACACCCTCGAACTGCTATTGGTACATGGTGATTACGCAATATGCCCTGGGGCTCCACCTTCTCATTAATTTTTCTTCTATGTCCGTCGAGGTCAAAAGCAGACACGAGTAAAAACATAAATACATTAAAGAGTTGCTTTATTTGAAACTGAAGATGAAATTAAAATGACTGGAAGTCTGATTCTTGAAACTGAAGAACTTTGCGACACTGACGCTGTTTTTCCCCCCTGTAATACTTCTCATCGCTGTTAATTTTGTTATGTGTTTTTGAAACTATAGCGCGCACATTTAAATATTAGATATAATTTCTAATACAATATGTAAACGGCAGCGAAATGTTCGCAAACAGTATGCTACTCTGTTGCCCATTTATTACATGAACGAAGAGCAAAAATAAATTAGCCATGATGATACGGGGTTGTGAGAGAAACCAACAAACACAAAGGGGCAACCAAGAAAAAAAGTCTGCACTCTGCGGAGAAATCACCGGTTGCTAGTATAAACGGTCGTCGAAACTTATATGACGTTTGAGAAAGATAAAACTGGATAATCTTAAGAAACTTTTCAACTGTAAGCTACACATTTAAAGAGGTGAGAACTGATAAAGATAAAGCCAATTTATAGATTAACTTTGGCAAAAAAAATTTTCCAGAAACCCTTTTTGTAATTTTTCAGCTCACTTATTTTTGAGGTAATGGTAAGGCACAAATTTTGATGACATTTTATTTAATATTTTACAACAACAAAAAAAAACACTAATAATTATCTTATTTAACTGTATAAATCATAATTTTATAGTAGTTGTTGGGTTTTTGGTGTAAAGTTGTAAAATTATATATAACTTGACAGAAAAGTTAAATGCTAACATATTAAAACCATGTTAACATGGTTATGGTTATATATTGATATATTTTATTATATGTTTAATTATATACTTTTACATAATTATATGTTTATATAATTATATATTATATATTTATTGCCCCTTTCATGTTCCTTGTAAGTGCTTCACTGTAACCCAGATTTTTGCTCTTTTTTAACCAAAAAAATAAAACATTTTGTCCAAATTCTTTTTAGAAAATTGCACAGTTTTGTTACTAGACATGATGAATCATGCTGAGATGGCGTTTACTCTACAGTGGGGTTACTAGACATGATGAATCATGCTGAGATGGTGTTTACTCTACTGTGGGTGCGGACATTCTAGAGCTAGTTTGCTTTATGCACTAAACAAAATATCAAATATATGGTTATTATATACTGTATATTGCCTTTTCCCCAAAGTCTTACATCGATTGTATAACTATTAATTGTAACCAAAGACCCCTTGTAAGCAGAAGGTAAACTTTTATCTGATATGGCTACTCCAGTCAACTCTACAGGACAAAGCCTCATAAAGCCTCTCACTCAGTTTCACTCTGCACTCATTTATCTATGACCTGCTTGACAAGTTTTTTAAAGCATATCAGTCACTTGTTGCCTACATACGGTGTCTTGAATGTGCATGGTCACACTTGCACTACAGGTCCAAACTGTTTGCAATGTGGTTATCTGACCAAATTTGGCATGTTGACAAACCTACATATGGTAGGCTATAACTGAGTATTGTTAATATTTTGAGTCAACATGACAAAGGTTACAAAGTTTTGAGATTCATCCATTTCCTGATAACTGGCAACTCTTACCGTGTGTAAAGCTGCCCAAGTACATAATTTATTTATATAAGGATACTATAGTGGGGATTTCTTACTAAATAAGATAAATGCAGAGCTCAAGTTATATATTTTAAATGTATTTGCATTTTATGGAGAACTGTTTCCTGATCCTGGGAGAGTATACTACAATGCCAGCTGTTCTGACTCACAGACTGTAAGTACGTTTTTTTATATATATTTAAAGAATTTGCCACTGACAATTCAATGCGAGTTCTGAGCAGTGTAGAGTAGCACTTGTTGTTTGTAATTTCTCAGATCACAAATGCAGACATGGTTTTATGTTTACGCGGCGTGATGCAACGCAATGCGTAGAAAGACAGTATAAGTCATTATAATTAGTAATTATGTGCCCACTGGATGCAACAAATGCCTCGTTTATAATGGGTTTTCATGTTTTTGAATCGTCGTTCCAGCTGGACAGGGCATCATCACAATATGGTAAGGGACGTAACATTTCCGTCACACGCTTGAGGTATTCGGCCAATCACAATGCTCTGGATAGCTGGCCAATCAGAGCACACCTCGCTTTTCAGACCGATGAGCTTTGTAAAAATCGACACGTTTCAGAAAGGCCGGGCATAGAGGAGAAATAATAATGTACAGTATGTGGAAAATAATGTGTTTTTGAACCTTAAACTGCATAAACACATTTCATTACACCAAATACACAAAATAATGTTCTTTTTAGCAACATCATATGACCCCTTTAAAATATCATCTTGTTGTGATGTTGGATGCCAGAATCGATGTAATACAGCCTCAAATTAGAAATTTGATCGCATATCTGCTGCCACTGCCAGACAAAAAACCGATGACAGCTGTGGTTAAACGTGATAAAACGAGCAGACTGGACAGAAACGATCATCAAAAATGCTCGCGTTTGCAGCGCACACTTCTTATTAGAAAAAGTTCAATAAAGTATTGTCTCTTGTTGTTATGAGCGCGTCTACAGATTTCTTGCAATATGTCTATGTTTCTTGCATCTCACGACTATGATGTGTATGAAATAATGTCTGTGTGCATGTGTATAAAACAACAAACTGACGATTTGTATATACATTGTTGTGATTAATTGTGGCTGGAACAATAATGTAGCTTTAAAATAGTTGCCTGCTGAAATTGAATTGCATATACATCTTCATCATGACTAGATAGACACGGTGAGTTTGTCTTTACTATACACGTTAGATGTGATCCACCTCATAGTAACAGTCCTGTCAGATCATCCATCCTTTGAGTGAGAGTATAATGTTACAGGTCGGCCGATCTGGTTTCGTGGTTAAAGTTAACCTTTTCGACATTTTTCCGTGTTGTTGTTGCTCAGTCAGCAATGGTATGGACGCGATGTTGTCTGGGCGTTTGGCAAAAGGAGAGTGGGACGGTGGGCGGTGCCCGGGGTGGGGACTGAAGGCGGTGACTGTGTAGTTCTGACGTCAACAGAAACGATCATCAAAAATGCTCGCGTTTGCAGCGCACACTTCTTATTAGAAAAAGTTCAATAAAGTATTGTCTCTTGTTGTTATGAGCGCGTCTACAGATTTCTTGCAATATGTCTATGTTTCTTGCATCTCACGACTATGATGTGTATGAAATAATGTCTGTGTGCATGTGTATAAAACAACAAACTGACGATTTGTATATACATTGTTGTGATTAATTGTGGCTGGAACAATAATGTAGCTTTAAAATAGTTGCCTGCTGAAATTGAATTGCATATACATCTTCATCATGACTAGATAGACACGGTGAGTTTGTCTTTACTATACACGTTAGATGTGATCCACCTCATAGTAACAGTCCTGTCAGATCATCCATCCTTTGAGTGAGAGTATAATGTTACAGGTCGGCCGATCTGGTTTCGTGGTTAAAGTTAACCTTTTCGACATTTTTCCGTGTTGTTGTTGCTCAGTCAGCAATGGTATGGACGCGATGTTGTCTGGGCGTTTGGCAAAAGGAGAGTGGGACGGTGGGCGGTGCCCGGGGTGGGGACTGAAGGCGGTGACTGTGTAGTTCTGACAACAACTTTTTACGGAAGTCATAACGGTTCGTGAAAAATCACAGCTACTTTATGCAGGCTGTGTGCATTTGACTGTGGACTGACTGTTTTGAAACGTATATGGTAGTTACATAGCTCCTAGACCTCAGTTATCGTGGAAAGAGCAAGGAAATTTCAGTTTTGACAATATGGGACCTTTAAATATTTCATTTGTTCAGGTCCGTTTTTGTTTAGTCCAGTTACCACCAGCTGGTATGTACTGCTATGACAGCGTATTTATAAATGTATTTACTGTTTAAAACTAAAATAGTTAGTAGTTAAGTAGTTAACTGAAATGGCTAAAAGTGCTTCCCAAACCTGTCCTGGAGGACCCCCTGCCCTGCACATTTTGTATGTCTCCCTAATCAGACACCCAATTTAGTTCTTGCAGTCTCTACTAACGAGCTGATGAGTGGAATCAGGTGTGTTAGATAAGGGAGACATACAAAAGGTGCAGGGCAGGGGGGCCTCCAGGACAGGTTTGGGAAGCACTTTGTTGATGTAGCCTAGTCTATACTAACAATGTGTGCTTTACAAATGGAAAAGTAACAGGATCTATGATATGAGGATATTAAGTTCAGTTATCATCTGTGTTCTTTAGATACATAACCAGGATAGTGAGAAATATATTTTCTCACTATCCTGGTTATGTATCTAAAGAACACAGATTTAGAACGCACTAAATTTAGTGCGTTTGATTGATTGAATATGCTACTGAGTAGGCTACTAAGCTAAGTACAAAGGAATGTGGAAACATTTCAGGTTCACAGTACATTTTCGTTAGATAGCCTACTTTGGCATGTAAATACTACAACACCCATTCTTTACAATTAGTACGTGTTTTAATTAACCCAAAGAATAGTTGATATATAATTAAAAATGATTATAATTTAGAGTAATTTTAAACACGTGGTGGCGCTATTGGCACATTTATCCATGAGATCGGTGGGACTGTGCTCACTGCATTGAAATTGCACTGCTGCTCACAGTTTAACTGCATAGTAACTCCAGACACAGTCTCATTGCACACTTGCAATTTTTGCAATGTCAACCCTTTAATCTTACTATGTGTGGGTGTAGCTGTAATGTTTCACTGTTGTTTTGGACTATATTTCACCTTGGGTAAAACGCATCAGCAAGTCTGACTCAATCCTTTCTCTGCTACATTTCTCTAATGCTATTAATGCTGTAGCTTATACAGCCTTCAATGACATATTCATTAAATAACAAACCTATTAAACAAGACTTCAAACTTGCTATAATTAGCCTACTGTATGGACGGTTTTATCTAGCTTACCTGAGCCACTTTGTTCATCACCTCAAATCAATAGCCTACCTTTTCGGAATCTTTAGACAACTTTAAAAACATTAACTCGGCTAATTGATATGCGAATATATTAGATATGCTGTCATTATGTTATCCTGTCTTTGATAAAGACAAGAAAAAACAGACACGTGTCCACAATGGGTTAATCAGTAGACGTCTCTCAGTTGAGAGTCCCTCGCAGGCGCTAAATCTGAAGAGCACTTCAAAGAGGGATTCACATCAGCACACACATACACACTCACAAATCAAACTACAGACGAACAGAGATATTGAGCTTTTGGTAAACGGTCGACTCTACTTTGGGGCTGTATAAAACTTTAATCAGAACAAACTGCCATAAACAAGAAGACACACGGCGGACTGCGTGAGCGAGGAGTCGCATCAATCCCACAAAATGCTGCGAGGCTTCACACATTCACACTGATCGGACTCGGCGCGTTTCGTAAGTCATCGCTGCGTTCCGTCGATCTATTGAACAGTCACTCGGACACTACTTTCCAATAAAAACCTATTTCAAAAACAGCCTTTCCTGTCCCGAGCACATTTATCAATATCACTGACGCCTTCGGGACCTTCTCCAGCTGTGCCGTCATAAACCCCGCTGGTTACCGTCACTTTTCAACATGATCAACACCTTTTGCCAAGGGTAAGCAAACACTTTGCTTTATGGAGTCTGATGCCATTCAACTCTTCAGGCAGTAATTTTGATAAACGCATTCAATTTCGTGTCATTTTCTAATTCAGGTAGTTGAGAGCGATGGCACCTTGTAAACCCTGTGAACTGGATATTTGCTTCTCCCACCTCAAGTAAGAGTCAAAAGACAATTTTCTGTAGTCAAGATGCAGATTCTTTCAGCTGTTTTGCTGCTGTTCTGTTTGCACAAGGTGAGTACCATCCTTTCCATTTTCACATATATGAAAACTGCATAAATTTTGATAAACGCATTCAATTTCGTGTCATTTTCTAATTCAGGTAGTTGAGAGCGATGGCACCTTCTTGTAAACCCTGTGAACTGGATATTTGCTTCTCCCACCTCAAGTAAGAGTCAAAAGACAATTTTCTGTAGTCAAGATGCAGATTCTTTCAGCTGTTTTGCTGCTGTTCTGTTTGCACAAGGTGAGTACCATCCTTTCCATTTTCACATATATGAAAACTGCATTCAATTATGTTTAAACTCGTGCAAATTTAGTGTAGCACACTTGTCTATTTTAGTGAAACTACTTAATTAAAATAAAATAATAGTATAGGCTATGCATAATTCTGGTGAATCAGTCAATCATGCAATTGTCTTTTAAACGTATTTTTATTTGCTTTTCCTGGTAGAAAGCAGAAAGACACATTTATCAATGTTTTATTTCTCCTGCATTCTGATTAAACTTCAGATATTGCATAACAGCATACTTTTAATGATTCCAAAAGGATTTGTTATGAGGTGATATACCTTAGTTTTTTTTTTATGTGTAATGCCACATTGAGTATAGACTATATGGAAACTAATTGAAGCAAGGATTTAATTTTGAATGCATTAACTTTATGACTTTAGAAATGTTGAATTTAGGACCATGCCACTTCAAATGCTTGTTTTTTTTACTGAAAGAAAAAAAAAATAGGTCAAATATTGGAAGAAGTATTTTTTATAGATACAAGATACAAGTGTGGATGGATAGCAGATAAAACAAAATAAATGTAATATTGCGGGTAGCTTATAAACCATCTCAAAGGTATAAGTATTAAATCTTCTATTTATGGAGATAAATCAAAGATGTGTATTATTCCTTTTTTGCCATATGTCTTATTAACAAATAGATTTTGATTAGAATGTGTGTCATATGCATTTTTGGAGAAAAGTAATTTATTTTTATTTATTTATTGTTTGTATAAAACTCTTACATTCATACAGAAAATTTCCAAATCACCAGCGTCACAGAACTGCATACAAATGTAATTTTCAGTTAGATGTATTTATGAAGCCCAACCTTGCACATAGTTACTTTTAAGATTTGGCTGTTCACTGCACTCTTGAGAAACAGTACCTGTGGGAATGGCTTCTGTCTATGAGTACATCCACTTTTGTACATTCCTCCAAAGGCAGCGTCCCCATGGATTAGAGTCCCTACAGTCTCTCTCTCTCTCTAACACACACATACACACGCAGTGATTCAAATACTGTAGAAGTGGCCCAGCATCTGTGCTGCTCCCTGGGGACAGATAAGAGGGTCAGAGCCTTCACACTAGTAACTATTCATTCCATGACATCTGCTGCAGTCAACCTCTGAGAGCAGGACGGAGAACAATGTGATCAGCACTAAATCCACTTGAGCACAACCCCACGACTCTATTGTTTAGACACATTTCCTTTCATTCCTCATCTTTGTATAATGATTGTTCTCTGCATGGCTGAAGTTCAGCACAGTTGGCCTTTGCTGCCAGAGCGCCGCTCTCTTTAAAACTCCCTCTGTTACCCGTCCTTGTGCTTTGCTCTTGTTCATGCATAATAAGCATAGCAGCTATCAATCTCTGCTCAAGTTTTTACAGAGCGCCGCTTTGTTGTTTGAAAGAAGGTGATTGAGGAAAGTGGTGTGTAATGTCCATACAACTGACTCCAGCAGCACACAGATGTTTGTTCATTATACAAGCGACTGAGAAACACGTACATGATGTCTGTCAGTAAGAATGGCACATAAATGTCCTCACAGTTATTTCGTCGGAAACTCTGCCTCAGCCGAAATCTTAACTCAGAGGGCACGTTTGACTACGCAGACTCAAATGGTTTATGGAGAGCAAATTTAAAGCCGGAATAATGATTCGCAGTGAATTCCCTATCGCGAGGTCGTCCAGCTCTCCCGCTGTCTTTGTGCGCAATTAGCTTTGATTTCATTATTTATTTACTGGAGGAAAACTAGGGGTGGAGAATTTACTAAAAATTTACAGTGCTCGGATTAGGAGCCACGCTTTAATCTTATGCCTCTGATAATGCCGCATGGCCTGATTGATTAGTTTTTCAGGAAGCTTATGTCAGAAAAACTAATCCGTCTTTGGATTGTGCCAGCCGTGTAAGGTTCTCCGCTCTGGTGCTGTATCACGGAGGCGAATTACAGAGCTGCTGGGCTGTGATAAGGCCCTCGTCTCTTTCACACACCCGTCCCTCCGGACAATAAAAACGCTGTTTATATTCTTCAGAACCTGCTGCAGCCCGAGTCTTCACATCAAGCCCTCGCTGGATTTGCCATGTGAGGGGAGAATGTACATCGGGCTCTCAGAATTGGGCTGAGGACACCAAATGAGGGGGAAAAGGAGTGCCAGAATGGAATGGTGAAATGTGTTTGTAGGTCCAGTAACCCAGAAATTCCTGCGAGAGAGATTACATGAGGATTTCAGCCAGTGCGTCTGTAAATATGAGCGTTTCGCACTAGATTGGCATTATCAGTGCTGGGCTTATACACCAGTGATGTGTATCTGTGTCTATATTGGGGTCATTGTTGCTTTCCAGATGCCTGCCTTAGTAATCCCTCATAAACAATGTTGTCTGTGACATTTACTGCTATAAGCAGTGATGTTTGGTGGCATGTTTGCTAATTTCATGTGGAAAAAAACAGGAAATAAACGTCACCCAAAAGCAGGTGCCATTTACATTCACGTACCATCATTTTTAGTTTGCTTTGATGTTGTTTTTATAAAATATCTACTTTTTTTCTAGAAGAAATAGATATGACAGACATGTGGGATTCAAATAGATTGGCCAGGCGGTTTCTCTAGATTATGATCTAGAGAAACATGATGATCATAGTCAGTGTTTTTGGATTTCTCCCCACTCCAATAATTTTAATTATTATTATTATTATTATTTGCTTCAGAGGATTGTACAAATTAGCATGAAGTGCAATTTTTGGCCCCATGTTTAAAATAGATTTCCATAAATTAGCATTAATTTATTACTGTAGGAATCTAAAAATTATAACGAATTACAAAAAAAATTTAAGTTGTTATTTTGGGTCATTAGTCACTTGAACTGTGTTTAGTTTCTCTGAAAGGTTTAATATTTAAAAATTCAATCCTGGATATGTGTCTCACACAGTAGACCGTTTATGGTAATGCCATTTGTCGAAGTTCTGACTTTTATTTTTGTCATGGATGTAATGTCAGTGTCATCCATTACCTGAGATATAAAATCAATGCTTTTCCACTTATGGGCTGGAAACTGTGATTTCGGAGTGTTCCAGAGCTGAAGGACAGGCCTGTATATTTCAGGCTTTTTATCATGATAGATGTGTTGTGAAGCGTCTCTGTGACCCAGTGTGTACATCAAAGGCTGACATGTGTTTGTGCGTTATTTATTAGTGTGGTTATGGTCCCACAACCTGTGGTCATTTATTTACTTCACTCATTTCTTTGTTTAGACATCTTTGTTACACTCTGTCAGTATTAATATCAATTTCAGATGCAGAGACATACTTAAAGGTATAGTAGAGTAGTACCCAAATATGAAAATGTCCCGATCATTTACTCACCTTAATGTCGTTCCAAACCTGTGTGACTTTATTTATTTTACTGAATCTAAAAGAAGGTTTTTAGCTTTCACTGTATGGACAGTGAAACACACACACACACACACACACACACACACACACACACACACACACACAGACACATTTTTCAAAATACTTTTTGGCTACAAAGAAAGAACGTCATACAGGTTTGGAACAAGGTGAGTAAATGATTGCAAAATTTTCATATTTGGGTACTACTGTACTATACTTTTAAGTATGTTTCTGTGTCTGAAATTGACATTAATACTGGCAGAGTGTAACAAAGATGTCTAAACAAATAAATAAAAAGAGGACATAATTAGAATGTTTTGGGTGAACTATCCTTTAAGTGTGCAGATTTAGTATTTGTTGATCATGTTTTAAGATTAAAACATTCAACGTTCAGCTATTTCACTAGGACCATATTTCTTTCACCTGCATTTTTTAAATTCATCCCTTCATCTCTTATTCTGTCACTCTGATGTGGTGATGTCAGCGCTCTTCAATGAAGAACTTGTCATCTCTATGAGAAACCAAAAAAGACTTCTCTTTTTTTGCTGCTGTTTCATTGTCTTCAAAAAGAGACTGGTATGTCTAAACACAGTTAGGATTCCTCCTAATCAAAGAACAAAGACATCTGTACTGTCAGTTCTAACGCTGTGCTGACAGATAGGAAGGGCTGGCTGCATATGCTTCACACGCGTGATTCTCACTATTTATATTTGTATGATCTTCATCCAAAGCAAAGAGGGAAATTAAGAAGGTGAACAAAGTACCGTTGTAAATGGAACATCAGAAGTGCTCCCAATCAGGAAGTTTAAAGTACTGCGTACATTTCTTTCCTGATCGTTACTCTCCAGTGCTGTTTGTGCATGTGAAACTTGTGATCATAGCTGTTATTCTTGCTGAGGAAATGTCAAACACATTTGTAGGAACAAAGACCAGACAGATGGGTATAATGGTATTGTAGAGGTGTTGATGGGATGATAGTTACACCAGCAGAGTGTGGAACAAAGAACCGACAGGTAACAAGAATCACTCCTCACCAAACAGTCCTGGGGCCTCGTTTATAAAATGTTGCATATAAACACATTTCTCAAAAGTGCATAGATGCAATTCAGAGAAAACGAACGTGCGCACAAAAACACGTGCGTACGCCTCTCTTCCAGATGTGACATTTATAAATCGCAAATGATCTTGAAATTGTGCACAGCTGACTGGTGTCAGATATCCGCCTCGTAGACGCCCCCTAATTAATATCATTACCATATAAAAGACACACACACACACACACAGACACATTTTTCAAAATACTTTTTGGCTACAAAGAAAGAACGTCATACAGGTTTGGAACAAGGTGAGTAAATGATTGCAAAATTTTCATATTTGGGTACTACTGTACTATACTTTTAAGTATGTTTCTGTGTCTGAAATTGACATTAATACTGGCAGAGTGTAACAAAGATGTCTAAACAAATAAATAAAAAGAGGACATAATTAGAATGTTTTGGGTGAACTATCCTTTAAGTGTGCAGATTTAGTATTTGTTGATCATGTTTTAAGATTAAAACATTCAACGTTCAGCTATTTCACTAGGACCATATTTCTTTCACCTGCATTTTTTAAATTCATCCCTTCATCTCTTATTCTGTCACTCTGATGTGGTGATGTCAGCGCTCTTCAATGAAGAACTTGTCATCTCTATGAGAAACCAAAAAAGACTTCTCTTTTTTTGCTGCTGTTTCATTGTCTTCAAAAAGAGACTGGTATGTCTAAACACAGTTAGGATTCCTCCTAATCAAAGAACAAAGACATCTGTACTGTCAGTTCTAACGCTGTGCTGACAGATAGGAAGGGCTGGCTGCATATGCTTCACACGCGTGATTCTCACTATTTATATTTGTATGATCTTCATCCAAAGCAAAGAGGGAAATTAAGAAGGTGAACAAAGTACCGTTGTAAATGGAACATCAGAAGTGCTCCCAATCAGGAAGTTTAAAGTACTGCGTACATTTTTTTTCTGATCGTTACTCTCCAGTGCTGTTTGTGCATGTGAAACTTGTGATCATAGCTGTTATTCTTGCTGAGGAAATGTCAAACACATTTGTAGGAACAAAGACCAGACAGATGGGTATAATGGTATTGTAGAGGTGTTGATGGGATGATAGTTACACCAGCAGAGTGTGGAACAAAGAACCGACAGGTAACAAGAATCACTCCTCACCAAACAGTCCTGGGGCCTCGTTTATAAAATGTTGCATATAAACACATTTCTCAAAAGTGCATAGATGCAATTCAGAGAAAACGAACGTGCGCACAAAAACACGTGCGTACGCCTCTCTTCCAGATGTGACATTTATAAATCGCAAATGATCTTGAAATTGTGCACAGCTGACTGGTGTCAGATATCCGCCTCGTAGACGCCCCCTAATTAATATCATTACCATATAAAAGAGCACACACCAATATCCGAATTTCTATGCTTGAGAATGACGAGCACAAAGAAAAAAAATGTTTTACTGAGTCTGAAATTGAGGTCCTGCTGGCTGAGGTAGCGGTTCGTACGGGGACGCTTTTTTTTAATAATGTGTAATTAATCTGTGGACAAACAATGTGTGTGTGGTTATATTTTTTCTATTGACTATTATCAAAATTAGGCCACTACTTCTAGAAACAACAGAAATAATAATAACAATAATAATAGTAGTAGTAGTAGTAGTAGTAGTAGTAGGCCTAGTAGTAATTATAAAACAATTCGGTTTCCAAAAGTAAGAATAAACTACGAATTCAAGTAAAATTTTCAGTCATCTTATAAAAAGTGAGCCATCCTACTTTTAAAATCACTTGCTATGACAACTAATAAAAAGTTCAGTATCACGAAATTCTTGCAAAACTAAAAGAAAAACATTATTGAAAGAAAAATTGTACGTTTCATATCATAATAAAATAAATTATTACACGATTATGGTCTCCGGTCTGAAAAAAACCTGCATTTGATTTGGCATTTCTTTATATTTACACTGTTTACTAATGCTGCTCAAATGTGCCATTAATACTGACACAAAAATATATCGTGTATTTTATACAAATAGGCTATAACTGATGTAAATGACAAAAACAAAGTTTTAGGCTGATGTCTCTATTCATTTTCACAGAAGCAAAGTAGCAGATGTTATAAATAAAAAAACAGTTAACGATGTTATTGAATAGAATATATTAAAACTGTTATTGTTCCGTTAAGTATATTCTTATAGGCTACACAGACAAAACAGTCGGAGTTGCGTTTATGAATTTTTTTACGCATTAGTAGTAAATCAATACTTCGCAAGTTCTCTTGTAAAATAAAATAATAAAAAAACAACATCGAATAAACTGTACAGAAAGCGAGTAAAGAACTCTCAACATTAGGCTACTAAAAAGGTCAGTTTAAACTCGCAAAAACTCCCGTTAATAAAAAATCTGACTACTCTGCACAATTAATCTTTTACACTGCATCTTTGTTGTTTATGATGAATTCGGTGCTTACACGTACACCGCTTTTATTATTATTGCAGCTTAGATGTTCAAATAGCTGCAGTACTCTAACTTTGCCGCAAGGAAAAGTGCGTACGCCTGCTCAGACCCTGACGTGGTGGTAAGTACTTTTCCACGTCAAAGACCGTTTTTATAAATATGAACGTTGCTGTGGATTTTAGCGTACGCACACTCTAAGATCAAATCTGTGCTTACGCACATTTTATAAATGAGGCCCCATGTCTTAACAAATTATGATGGACAGTATAACACAATAGCACCTTGTCTGACTCCATTGTATTGGCCCTTGATGCTTTTTCACATATTTTTCAGCAGCTTGATCCCACAGTTGTTGACTTATATTTAGAGCATGTTAATGCATGCAATTAATTAAACATGTTTAAAACATGTTTGTTATTATAACTGTTTCATTCTGTTAACATCTGCTGCATGCTCTGTCCCAAAAATGCTTCATACTATACCTGATGTCAGCAGACCCAAAAACAAACAATTATTGGTTAATTGGCTAATAATAGCTTAATTTCCTGTTAGTTGCCCTATTATAATAATTAAATATGATTGACATGCAGAAAGCACTGACAAAAAAAAGTCTGCTTTTTATATTAAAAGGGCTGAGATTTTTTTATTAGAGGTAGTATGGTCATTTTATGTTAATCATTAAGCAGGAACTACATGTGATAAAGTTAGCTACAGAAAAAAAACTGAAATTAACCACAAAATATTATATGCAATGGACAGCCCTATTATCCCTATTGTACACAACAATATTTGAAGGCCCCTCCCCATAGGTTTTCTCTGGTACATTTTTTTAAATTTACAGAAACTAGGAATGTAGGAATGTCCATAGATAAACAAAAGTTACATCAATTTTTCATCAATTTCATTAACCGATCAATATTAATTTGACATGACTTTTCCAGTTGTTTGTGATTTGCTTATATATGCAGGTATGTGTATATTTTATACAAAATTTCTATCCAATAAAATATTTTGGAGTTAACTAAAAAAATATATCTATATATTTTCTTTATAAAAATTGCCTTGGCATTTGTATTAATTTATTGACATTCCAGCTCTAGAAATGACACTTTTTAAAATTAGCCTACCTCATACAGTATACAAGATCATGGGAACCCTGGTTCTTTAAGTTGCTTAGGGAGTAAATTTAATAAGAACATGGTTTAGCTTATTTTAAAGCTTGTTTTGCCATATTGGGGCCAGTTTGGGAGTTTTCTGAGGCCCCCCTAGTGGGCCCTGGACCCCTGGTTGTGAACCTCTGCTTTATGAGACTTAGTTGCTGTTACTAAAAAGATTAAATCTTCATGAGATACTTTTTAGTTATACAATTATTATGCATAACCGCAATATGACCTTCTTACCAGATAAATTAAGCAGAAAGTACTGAAACACTACTGGCACATGTGTGGGTCTTCTAATCCTTTTTTTTTTTTCTTTATCGTTTTTAAAGAGCACGAGTTTTGAAATGTTCAAAATTAAAATTTTAATGCAGAGTTCCATACAAATGTTCAAGCATGCATTTCATTGGCCTCACATCACTTTAATTGCAAGTCATTGAAAGCGACCGTACCTCTGATTGGCTACAGTTCTGACCGGATGATTTAAGGGTCCGACGACTGAGGCAGCCATGCATGAGCATTTGGCGCTGTAAGGGTCAGGTGCTAATGGCAGGGGGGATTTTATGGTATTAGACATGCAGCACAGCGTACAGTGCTACAGCGATCAGTCCCGGCTGAGGGTGAGGATTTCTCTCTTTGATCCTCTCCACTGAACACCTGCCATTTGTTAGCAGCCTGGCTCTTGATTAAGAGTGATGGGTTTCGGGTGTGCGGCTGTTTCACCCATCAGGGTAGCAATCTATTCTGCGGCCGTGTGTAGACTCAGGCCCCCACCTGCCTCCTCCAGACCTTTGGGGCCTTCTCTTGAAACTGCTCTTTGTGTGAATCATTACAAATGAAATGTCATGTAACACCACACGGGAGAAACAGTGTGGGGGGGGGGGGGGGGGGG
>NW_015505747.1:244652-287217 GCF_001515645.1 Sinocyclocheilus grahami
GGAGAGAGAGAGAGAGAGAGAGAGAGAGAGAGAGAGAGAATAGGAGTTAGGAGTAAAATGACAGAGACTTTGGGGAGGAACAGTGGGCTGGACAGGTGAAATGGAGAGGCAGCTGCTGCCATGTTCAGTACTCTACAACAAGAAACTGCAGTTTGGTTGAATTATGGGTGACATGTCTAAAACAATTGCTCTTTTATGTATTTAGTGTAATAGACAATTTGGCCTGGATGTTGTGTGTTGTGTATTTAATGACAGTGTACTAAGGTGTTTTTTGTTTGAGAACATCAGAGAGTAGGTTTAGGTGATCTCAGATGGTCGACCCTCTTAAGTGTAGTGCGCATGCTGATGATACACAAGAATCATTCAGGTTTGAAGCCTCTCATGTCCCGATCCAATCCCCCCTCCCTCTCACTTCACTTATTTGTCCTATACAGTTAAGACAAAAAGCCTATGAAATAAAATAAAATAAAAAATAAAATGTAGGTTATTCTACTGGAATGATGTATTATAACAATAATAGCTTAAAGGAATAATTCACCTAATTCACCTACAAATTAATATTCTGTCATCATTTAATGATCCATGAGTCATAGAGCTATTATTTTTTTTCACAAATCTTTTCACAGCTCTTATAGTGATGTCTATAAGAGACATCTCCCCCCAAAAAAGACAGGCAATAAATTAATCCATAATAATAGTAATAATAAAATAATGAATAAATTAATGAGTAACTATATTCCACTTCTGAATCATTCAATAGTGCAAGGAACATACACTAGTGCAAGGAACAGACTAAAATCTGTTTTCATCTAGATGGCAACAATTGCAAAAACGATGGCAACAATTCTTTTCTTGACACAAACATGGCCTTGTTTGAGCTTTGGTCGAGGGAACTGTTGTTGTTAAATGATGACTTGCAGTAAACTTCTGTTTCTCATATATGACTACAAAAACATGAAATATCATGCATACGTCTTACTGTGTTCATTGTGTTTTTTCATGGTGTTTTTTGTCCTTTTTAGAACTCAACAGCCATGTCACATTGAGTTGTACTGTATATAATTCTTAAAACAAATTATTCATTGAAAAAAATAACATCATACAGGTGAAATGGAATGACATGAGGGTGAGGTTGAAAAGCTGGAATGCACTACAGGTCTTTTAAAATATGAACAGATTTTAGAACACTATGCATCATAAACTTGCTAACTTTAAAACTGGTTACAGAGAAAAACTGGGCATCATAGACTAAACAAATGAGGATTACACACTAACCAACCAGACTCAGCAGAAACATGCCTACACTCTTAAAAATAAAGGTGCTTCACGATGCCATAGAAGAACCTTTTTGTCTAAATGGTTCCATAAAGAACCTTTAACATCTGAAGAAACTTTCTGTTTCACAAAAGATTCTTTGGGGCGAAAAAAGGTTCTTCAGATTATAAAAAGGTAAGAAAGAGATGGTTCTTTAAAGAACCTTTGACTGAATAGTTCTTTGTGGAACCAAAAATGGTTCTTCTATGGCATCGCTTGAAGAACCTTTTGAAGCACCTTTATTTTTAGGAGTTGAAAAGAATGTGTTCTAAAAATCAGATTTTCTGTGAAATCTATCTCTCTTAACACTACATTCTAACTAACTCTGACTGCCCAGTATCCACAGATTTGCTCTGACTTGTAGCAACTAGCGTTGGCTCATCCAGACTGCAAATCCAAGCAAAAATCTTGGCAAAAGTCAGAAAAAAGCAATGTATTTCAGCCTTAAATAATGTCTTTTTTTACTTTTGGGTGAACTGTCACTTTAAACAAAGGCAGAATAGAAAATTCAAGGAAGTAAATTCTCAAATTAAGGTACAAATCACAGTTGCACTATTATGCTGAACAAACAGTCTCTGGGGCTAAGAAATAGGGAGACAGCACAAAAAAGAGAAATGGACGGAAAATGACAAGAAGATGCAGGTCTGACATCCAAACAGATTCATACCCCGGGGCTGGAGAGCCATCACAGCCATCAGAGGTGTGCTACAGCCAGACGGAGCAAATACATTTTAACAGCATTCTCATCCATGATCGGCCACTGAGATGTCCCTGACTTCTTAATAACTTTCTAGAGGGCTAGTTCTGGTCACCACAGCAATTACCTTTATGTCAAGCCGTAAAAGATATGTCCACCCCAGGGACTGGCAGACAGCTTGCTCCATAATGCTCATTACAGATGAACGTCTAGACTGATTTTTCTCTCACTTTGTGGATGTCATATTGTGACGCTGTCACTAGGCCAGCTTTCGCTGTGGGTGACTGACACATTGTACAATACGTTATCAAATTACAGATATTTTATCAGATTTTAAACCTTTTAATTTCTTTGATGGTATAGATTGGTTAGACTATATATCTATGTATACATGTTTTTTTATTTATATACACACACACACACTCTTAAAAGGTTTGAGGTCAGTAATCATTTTCTTTTAAAGAAATTAATACTCATGCATTAAATTGATCATATGTGACAGGCTGACATTTATAATGTTATAACCGATTTCTATTTCAAATAATTGTGTTCTTGTGAACTTTATCAAATTAACGTACAAACAAAAAATGTATCACAGTTTTAAAGAAAATCATTAAGATGCACAAATGTTTTAGCACTTATAATAAGAGCACATATATTTACTACATATACTAATTTTAAAATATACTTACTAAATACAAATTTACTACTTACTAATACTTTACTACTTTACTTTACTAATACTTACTAAAACAAATATGTGATTGCACATTGTAATAATATTTAATTGTATTTTTGATCAATAAATGCAGCCTTGGAGAGTATAAGAGAGTTTCAAAAACATCTTTCAAAACAATCTTACAGATCCCAAACTTTTCAATGGCAGCATACAGTATATAAATTCTTTTTTATAAAGATTTAAATACAAAATACACACACTCACACACATACAGTATGTTCTGTATTGTATATTTATATTATAGATTGGTTAGACTGTCAAATCTATTGCTGTGGACTATATGGGGACTGTTTGGAGTCTTTTTTGTCTAATATTTTATGTGATTATTTCCCCCCCCCCAAAAAAGTGACAATTATATATATATATATATATATATATATATAGATAAAAAAGGGTTAGGTTTAAAATTTGAAACCATTACAAATATTGTATATATACTGTTAAGAGTGATGCCAAAGAGTATCTGGAGAGGTTGTCAAACGTTACGTTAACTATGATAAACTGTGGTAATTCTGATAGAACACTTGTGTGAACCTGAATTATACAACTGTTGTTTGTGTAAGCATAAAATGAAAGGAAAATATAATTCTATTACTCTGACTCTAGCCTGCAGGACAGTACTGAAGTTTAGTTAAAGTCTTAATTAACGTCCTTAGATTTCCCCTCAGCAAACCTTGTATGCCTTACCTCTACCAAAGTCACAGCTTGAGTCCTTCCCTTGAGTTAGACATCAAACATATTACCAAAATACGTGTAGAATTACTGCCACCCTACATGTAGGAAAGAGAGAGAGAGTATGAGTGAGGTAGAGAGGGAAAGGATTGGGACCGATTGTCAGCACAACCTTTTAAGTTTTCCTCTCAAGGCAGTAAAGCGTTTTATTTTGCCTGTGATCCCTCTACTTGTCACAGCAATTTCCCCAGTTGTTCATCATCCTTTAACTGCTTCCACATTAGCATTATCATCTCCTTCCTGCTTCACCTGAAGTTGTCTCTCACCACTATTTCTCTAAATGTGAATGGTATTCATCTTCCCTTGTCAAGTCATTGAGGCCTGCAAAATGAAAAATGAAGAGACTCACAACCAAGAGCGAGAACAGAGATATGAGCGCTCTAGTTTAGTGAACATCGTACAAGACCAGGGGGACTCAAAAGTGAATAAATGTTTCATCAAAGACAAAAATCTCTATTTCTTTTTTCTCATTTCCATTGAGGGTTATCTTCAATCTTTGTTCAGTGGACTTTCAGACGATGCTGGAAAGTTTCACCTGCAGCCCATAAATTCATTACGGAAATGTACACTGCATTCTTTCGCTCTCTTTTTGTACGTGGAGGTATAGTCTTAATTAAGTTTTGTGAAGAATAATAGATGAACAGACCCCCCAATCCATGGGAGACGCATTGATTTCACATTATACAGGGAACTTTCAAATTACTGGGCTATTACTGGCTGTTTGCATCATTTATAATGTTGTGCATGATGTTCTCAAGCTGTTGCGCTATTTGACAACAACATTTTATACCCATTTTAAAGTTTACACAGACAATCATAAATGTTATTTTGTTTACGTACGATATTTAACCATATTCGATAATGCACAGCCTCTGAAACACTGATACGCTCTGGACCATTTTAGATGGAAATGTCTTCATGAATGTAGTCCTTTGCTGACTGAGTTTTCATATGCTGCTGTTAAGCTTACAGCAAAATTAGTAATTATAGAGAAAATACAGGGTTGCTCGTCTGTGCGATTTCAAACAGCCCTACTTTCACATCTGCTTCAGCAAATGATCCTCTCAGCCGTGCCTCAGGATGGCAGCCTGCGCTAATTACCAGCCAAACTAGTTTGGCTTATTTCTACAAATTATTAAGACTTTATCTTAAGTGGACCAGAACTCAATCCTGGAGCAAAAAGGTTCTTTGGCACATAGGATCAGCACTGCAGTGTAAGGCAGAAATAATTTCATGTTTAACCTTTGCAGATCATTTGGATGTTTTTAAAACATTAAAGGTACAAATATATAAGACAGTCATTACGTAGAACTATTCATGGTTTATTCATTATTGTTTACAAATTAAAAGATTTTAAGATTAACACCATTCCTGTTTAATGCAACCTAAATTAACGCTCTGATTTAGGCAACGATAACAGCTGTCCTAATATTCCAGCAGCATGGCTGTGACATTGCTTTTATAAAACAGCTATAAAGAAAATCATGAAGGTAATATTGAGTAGCTTACATTTTAGACAATATTGACAGCTGTGATGTCTATTTTTACCTCCACCAGAGAGAATCACGGTGGAAGCAAAATCCACTACTTCGTCTCTGAGCAACACAGCAGTGGTGAATCAGTGTTTCTGAACGAGTCATGAATGATTCAGTGACTCACCCTCATAGACAGCCACTTGATTTATTACTGACTGAATCAGTGTTTTGAATGAATCGGTTGAATGAATGCTTCATTGACTCACTCATAAAGACAGAAATTGTAATATAGAAATAGCTTTTCCAGATTCAGTCAGACATTGTTCCTGAAGGAATCTGCGTTTTGAACAAATAAGTTGATTAATTCATAAAGACGTGTACGTAACTTAAAAGCCTTTAAAGACAGGCCTACTGTGAGCTACAAGGTTGTTAACTGATGGCATATGCATTTGTTGAAGCCATCAGTCTGCATTATTTAATTGTGTTCTATAAATTGTATAAATAAATTTCTACTAATTAGGGAATTGTGACAAGTAAATAATGGCAGAACTGTTTAGTGCCTACCCACTCCCATGAAACAAGCGAATGATAGAGTCAGTATCAATATTTTTATGGCTAATACACATATTTTGCAATAAACATTCACCTCATAGCTGGTTCATTTGGATCATGGCTTATAATCTTCTTAAAATATAATTAAAAAAAAATATCAATAGGAAAAATTTATGGGCAAAATAATTCTGGAACCAAGGTCAAGGAAAGTGTGCATGCACTGTTGCACTCTACAATTGTATAATAAAGATATGTATAGGCTATAGATGTTGTATATAATGTTGCATATAGTATTGTGGATTCTCATGTTTGTGTGTTTGTGCTTTTCACAGTGTTGTTGGAAGGTCACATGCAGAAGAGTCCATATTCCAGAGGTGGGGCTTGTGGACTGGGGGGAGGCTGAAAACGAGGACCACCCCTCCCCCAAAAGTGCCAGCCCCCGCGTTCTTAACCCCCTGCGCCTTTTCGCCCGGGGATCCCCTGGGTTCAAGAGCAACAGGAGGGAGATTACATATTTGGAAAACATCGAGGACCCTTGGGACTGGTTATCTAACCAGACAGATGTCAGAGAGGCGCAGAGCAGGACTAAACGCAGACCCATCGTGAAAACGGGCAAGTTTAAAAAAATGTTCGGCTGGGGTGACTTCAACTCCAACATCAAAACTGTGAAACTCAATCTCCTCATTACAGGCAAGATAGTGGACCACGGCAACGGCACGTTCAGCGTTTATTTCCGCCACAACTCCACGGGCCTGGGGAACGTCTCCGTAAGCCTGGTGCCGCCTTCCAAGGTGGTGGAGTTTGAGATCGCCCAGCAGTCCACCCTGGAGACGAAAGACTCGAAATCTTTCAACTGTCGTATCGAGTACCAGAAAACAGACCGCAGCAAAAAGACTTCACACTGCAACTATGACCCGTCCAACACGTGTTACCAAGAATCCACCCAGAGCCATGTGTCCTGGCTCTGCTCGAAGCCCTTCAAAGTCATATGCATCTACATCGCCTTCTACAGCACTGACTATAAACTGGTGCAAAAAATCTGCCCCGATTACAACTATCACAGTGACACGCCGTACGCATCCACGGGTTAAGATCCAGTCCATCCTACACAGTGAGAACGGTCAACCTCATTTTCACAGTGTGTTTCATCTGATTTAGAAGCAATTAAAATAAATCCAGATGTTTCGCATTAGGCTACACTACGGGCATCACCTATTGTGATATGGCAGTCACGACGTTTGATGGCAAAATAACTGATCGGCGCTTTTGTTTTTGGCTTTAAACGTCTCACATCCATCCCACGGTTCGAGTTCCATTGGGAATTTTTTTCCCCCGAAAACAGACCATCTTTCGCTACTTGTCAAGCTAATAAATCACAGACCTACAGAGGATAGATTATACGTGAAACACCTTTTTATTGTGAGGTTTGTGTGTGTGCGTGTTTTATTGAGCAATGTGGCCTCTTGTTCAGCACTAAATTGTTTGAAGCATTTATGCAGTTGTCAAGATAAGTGCGAACGGGTTAAATCATTCAGCAAAGACATCACTTACAAATTACTCTTAGTTGTTTCGCATTTCACAAAAGATCTATGTGTGAATTGAGATTTGTGTATAATTTCAAAGAGTAATTTGCAATGTCTCACGAGAGCACAATTCATTGGACAGGTGGATTTAGTGAATCTGGCAGCCGGTTAACAACCCTTTGTCATGGTCTCGCCACAGAGATCCACATTTGCAGGCTCTAATTAACATTAATTATAGTGGGAAATTTCACTTACAAACCATGACAGAGGGGCCCAGAGCCAAAAACTGAAATTTAGCATGTCAGTCATGTAGCAAACCTCTATTCAAGCCAGTGACTTTGGACTGGAATCAAACTCTTTCGTGTCAAAGTGAAAAAGTGTCAGGAGTAAATACAGACATTTATGCAAACGCACACGAAGGTAAATTAATACAATTTGCGAGTCTACCTTGTATTGAGTGTTTCATAATTTAAAACAGTATATGGAGATCATTTGAAGGAATCATTTTTGTTTGCACATTATAGTCTAAATGTCAGTGTGTCACAATGAACCAGTTGAAACGCCATAGTCTGATAATCAGAACTGGAATTCTCAGGTTCCATTTGTGCGTGTACCAAACAGATTATTTTCCCATATCAAGGGTGACTGATCTAGATCGCAGTTCTGCTCAAATTGAAAAATCAGATGGATAATTAATTGTACTGATACTCTAATTGTCTTGCCACATGAACATTCACATCAAGAACATGTCGATACAAAGATAGCTGTTTATAATTGGTATTTAGTTTAAAATCCTGCGTGCAATTTTGTGAATAGAGTATAAATGTGACTATAAAACCGTGTGTATTTTGCCTTTAAAGGATGAATTTGTTTCTTTAATCTATGCTAATTGTCTTGCCACATGAACATTCACATCAAGAACATGTCGATACAAAGATAGCTGTTTATAATTGGTATTTAGTTTAAAATCCTGCGTGCAATTTTGTGAATAGTGTATAAATGTGACTATAAAACCGTGTGTATTTTGCCTTTAAAGGATGAATTTGTTTCTTTAATCTATCAATCCAGCATTGATCAATTTTCCTACTTTTGGTGTTTGACAGTTATATCAAGTAGATGTAGAGTTGAACCATCTAGCTTGTCAGTTTTATTTTTTTTAGCAAAGTGTATGCTTTATGTTTGTCTTCAATATCTGTAAAACACAAAAAAATGCTCAAGGAAAATACCTGAGCTTCCAGCTTTTTTTTTTTTTTAAACCCTCTATGGTATGCATTCGCGCTGATTTGCTATGAAACTATTTTTGCTCAAAAATTATTAGTAAATTTCACAAAGATATCGCAAGTAACACATAGAAATAAATTATTTTTAAGTAAAAAAAACAAAAAAAAAACATCTTTACAGTGTGGATCATTTTTTCTTTGATTATTAAACTCATGTTTCTTTTATAAATCGTTGCACACTTTTATTATTTACACTTAAATATTTCCCTAAAAACAAGTTTGTTCTATTTCAATAAAGCAATTTATAGAGCACTTCGATGTGCCTCCCTGTGGGTGAGAATATCAAATGTCACGTGGCTTAAAAAGACTATATTGTTGGTTTCTTTTTAAAATGTCCTTTTATTTCAAACTACTGTCATAGTTAATTTTTTCAGTGAAGGAAAAATGATGCTGCCATAGAGGGTTAATTTATTGCTTTTATTCAGTATGACTGTCACAGATTTAAACATGAAGCATATCCAGACAGTATATGTGAGATTTGTAGTGAAACATCAGCATATCTGCCGTCGTTTTTATGACCGCATAAAACACTGATTCTTCAGTCAGTAAAATATCCTGCAAAATCACATTACCTCTGGATAAAAACATTACATCCTGTGATATGTGTTGCATTTCATCAAGCTCTAATACATGATCATATTCAATAAAAAGCTTTTTGATGTACAGACCCGTGTTACATTAGTTTATGTGCATATGGAAACGATGGACTCTTCCTCAAATGTGAACCTTTTGTTTCTTTCCGAATGGATTGTCATGTTTTTGGCTTTTAACATAGATGGCCTCCCACCATCCGATTCACACTGAACAAAAGAAAGAACAAAAGACAAAACTGAATTGCCCTATGATGGACAAAAGAACAACTGTATGAATTCGCAATGTCTCATTAGCTCAGTGGTGCACTTAAAAATTGTCTTCCAGATAGACAGGAGTGGGAGAGAGGTTTTCTAATAGTGAGATGTTATCACAGAGTTCCCTAGGAGCCGCAGAAAACGGTCGACATGAAGCGGCATGTTGGCACGGGAAAAAGATGCGTGTTTGATAGCTCGGATTACGGACTGCATGCTGTTCGCTTTAATTAGCCCTGCTTTCCCATCATGGAGGGTGCGAGAGCAATACGTTGCAACTGCTGCAGAGATCACAATGGCCACAGTACCACAACTTACATTGCAGTTGCAGTGCCAGGAACAATTGTGCTAATGCTAAGTTTAGTGTTTAAAATAACACTGCGATGTTTAATCAATCACAAAATGACTATTATGTTTAGCAAAATGCAATTTGCAGTTGAGCTTGATGGCCGGTTGTTCTTATATTGTTCTTTTTGCCCATTTCATCACCTCTTTTCACCTTCTTGAAATGTGTTAAACACAAATAACCAAAGCAAAATGTCAAAACATTAGTCATTTTGCAGGTGACATTTCACTTCCTGCTAAACATAACTATAACAAACTCCTCAGGATGACATCATGAAGCAAAACACTGCCCTTACTGAAAAAAAAATAAAAATAAAATTTATATAATACGCCATATATAATAGTAGTATAACAAGATATTTATACATATGCCGAAAAAGAGAGGGAAAAAATCAGTACAGATGACTGTTAATTAGTGGGAAACTGCCAATTTAGAGACTACTTCAGTAAAAATTATATGTAATGTAAATGTAATATATATACCATTCAAAATTTAAGTAGAATTTAATAATTTTAATTAGCAAGGATGCATTAAACTGATCAAAAATGATAGTAAAGACAATGCTACAAAAGATTTCAAATTCTGTATTTTTTATCTTTCTTTTCAAATAATCCTGAAAAAGCAACTTCATTTAACATTAATAATATGAAATGTTTCTTGATTATTGATTTCTGATGGATCATGCGACACTGAAGACTGGATGCTGAAATTTAAGCTTTATCATTGCAGGAAATAATTACATTTCAAAATATATTAAAATATTTTTTAATCAATGATTTTACTGCTTTTATTGTAATTTTGAGCAAATAAAATTCAGTCTTTGTGCGCAAAACAGACTCCCTAAAAGAAAAAATAAAAGAAAATTCAGACCCCAAACTTTTGAATGGAAGTATATTATATAAACCATACATAAAACACCACTGAATGCTGAAAAACTTTTTAATGAGTTAATGCAGGCATTCTCGCAGACAATATTTTTTTAAAGTCAGTATAGCATGACACAATGTAGAGTCCTCTTCCAAATCACTGTAAGTTTGACTGTAACACCACAGCTCAAAAACAACAAAACTCTGATAGACCGAGGACAATCAATCTATCTGTACCTCCCAATCAAACATTCATCAATCCATCCATATGGCATGCACAGTAATGCCACAATCTGATGCTCAGCATCCAAACATTTCCTGATCACAGAGGACAATGTGTTTGAAGATGGATTGTCTAGTCCAATCAGGTTACACAAATGCATTATGGGCCAGACAACTTCAAACTACTTGTCTGTATATGGCAGACCAATTCAAGGGAAGCAACAATATTGTGTCTAAAAATTGAGTCGTTTGTAAAATTGTGAATACGTGACACTTTGAATGTTTTCACAGGTCAAGGGGCAGGACACAAACAGTAATTTGGTTAAACCGTGTCTATACATAGAAATCGTGCCATCAATATGGGGCATAGCTATCTTTTCAAAAAGTGTAAAGAAATGACCTTGCACTCATTGTGTTAACATTTATTTAATGTCTAGTCGCACAACTAAAGGAATATTTAGTTGTAAATATTTAAATTAATATTTAAAGGAACATTAGGAATATATACTATTTCCCATCGATCAAACTCCTGACGCATTCCTAGGAAGCGCCATATAAAACAGCGAGACTTTGGGAACTAGTGCAACAGGGAAGAGGCCTGGTCTCATGGGACAAGGCAGGCACAGAGTAGAACTGAGAGAATTCAAATACTCCACACAAGAGTCATGGCAGATAGTTTAAGGCTGTTTGAAGTGACAGAAAGATTCGCAAAATAAAGCTCAGATGCCAAACCCATCGCTCAGGAAGGGTGAGAACAGCTTTCACTGCCATTTAGAAGACAGCCTGTCCCAGTCACGTGCTGTCGGTTCGGATGACAATGGGATAGAGTCTAAACTCCGCAGTTTTCTGGCTTTTGCCCCAGGACAGGCTCAAGAGAGCAGCGGGAACGTCATCACGACTGTTTTAGGCGCTTCCTGGGCAGACCGAAGTGGGGGCACTGTGCTGACGCGAGCGCGCGGAAAGCCTCCGCCACTAAGTGAGGATGAGACTGGATCATTGACTTCCAGCCAGCGGTCTCCATTATGTCCGTGGCGTGACTGTCAGGAGAGGGTGAAGACGTTTTAGTATTAACACAAGACACATTAAAAATCGATAACAGCAATGTGGATTAATCCAGTCTAATGGAGTAAAAAAAAAAATAAGGTAAGAGAGGCTCGATTCAATGGTGCATATGGGAGATTCAAGCAACTATGTCTATTTATACAAAAGACCATTTTCCTCCAAATAAGCATGCACTAATGCAGGAGTTATTGCCATTCTGAAGAGTACGATCGGCAGGGCGCCAGGGATCTATAATAGTGACTTTGTGATATGTTTATAATGCAGGAATGTTCTCTTCCTTGACGTTTCAGACAGTCAGAGTCTATTAATAACCGGTATCAGGAGATATGCGGGCTGTGGGTACCAGCCAAGCAGCTCAGGCTGCCCAGAACCTAAAACAATGAATTCTAATGCATCTAAGAGAGTAGATAAGAGCTCAGTATTAATCTTGTGTCACACATATCAGCTAATTACATACTTGCTATTCCAGTTTTTCCCATCTTTACAGCCCAGCTGTCGGAGGACACTGCACCTATGGATAAGATAGAAGAAAAACACTCTCATTCTCAGGCTGGTAAACAGCCATGGCAGCAGGAATTTATCAAGCAGAGTTTCTTTGGCGGAGCTTGCCTGTTGATAAAATCTATGGCCTGTGCTTTGAGCTGCTCTGCGCTGTGCAAGTCGGCCAGGATGAGGGTGTCTGCCACGTTCTCCACCGAGAGGCTGTTGCAAAGGGCTTCCTCACACATGACCTTTAAGCGCTCCAGAGCGTACTGAGAGAACGACACGCATGACTTATACAATACAACATTCAAAGGCTTGTGATGCCATTTAAAGCTTTCGCTCACCCAAAAATGACAATTCTGTCAGCATTTGTTCACCTTCATGTTGTTCCAAACCTGTATGACTTTCTTTCCTCCATACAACACAAAATAATACATTAGTAATCATTTACTGGTCAATTTTCTGAAGGCTTTAATCTTCAAAAAGGAAAACGCACCATAAAAGCATTACTGAAATAGTCCATATGACTATATTCTGAGAGAAACAGAGTAAAATCTTTCAAAAGTCTTTATTCAATGAAAATCTAGCTCACCCTGGTGCATTCACGAAAGCAGTAGTGACATCTAAATTATTCTTTAGTGAATCACTTGGCTTCAGTGACCAGTACAAAATGTCTTTCCACACGAAGAAGAAGAAAAAAAAAATCAATACAGGTTTAAAACAACATGAGAATGAGAAAATTATGACAATTCCACTTTTGGGTTTACAAAAAATGTAAATCACATAATTACCACTTTGGCTTAAAAAAAAAACACATACACTACCTTCAAAAGTTTGGTGTCAGCAAGATTTGTTAAAATGTATTTTAAAGAATTATCTTATGCTCACCAAGTCTGCATTTATTTGATTAAAAATACAATAAAATTAGCAACATTGTCCAATATTACAATTTAAAATAAAGTTTTTTATTCCAATATATTTTTAACAGTAATTTATTTCTGTAATGGTAATGGTTCATCATTACTCCAGTCTTCAGTGTCACATGATCCTTCAGAAATCATTATAATATGCTGATTTTGTGATTAAGAAACATTTCTTATTATCAGTAATGAAAACAGCTGTGCTATTTCTGTGAAAACCGGGATTCGTTTTTTTTTTAGGATTCTTTGATGAATAGAAAGTTTGGCATTCATTTGAAACAAATATGTACTGTGTCACTTTTGATCAATTTAATTCATCGTTGCTGAATAAAAGTAATAATTTTGTATTATTTCTCAAACCTTTGAATGGTAGTGTATCCCCAGATGGCAAACATTTCTCTTATCAAAAAAAAAACCACATCAATGGATGCTTAAAATTCAAGTCAATGTATTTAACGTTATTTCAAGATTTAATAAAACTTCAGACTTACTTTATCCGCTGCGGCTAATAAACTATCAGCCATTTTCTCTAAATTTGGTGCTTTTCCTGTGTATATGAAGCCCATCATTTCTTTGAAAACCTCCGGTTCAACATCACTGATGTCAACTCGGTTCTGCAAGAAAACAAAGCAGCTTATGAACTTGTACGCTGCATAACGGCAAACGTATCTAAACCAATATTGCAATATAAAAAGTGCATCCAATGCATACCTTTTTACTTTCCTCCATTTCATGTTCAAACATGGCATTAAAGACCGGTGATCTCGCTGTCAAGAAAGCAATAAATCTGTCAGTCACATTATATGAGCGTCTCTTGATATGTGGTCACAGTAAAAAAAAATAAAAAAACACAAGTGTCCAGTTTTCATTAGATTATTTCTGAACTGTAAGTCAATCTACACAAGCAAAAAAGAAACAAAAAGGCAAAAGTCACATTCATGAACCCAGTCGTCCTTTGAGGACATTAGCGCTGGATCACACTGTGGATTTTCAGTGATGAATCTAGATCTGTCATATTGAAGAATTACGACCTCAGAAAGCAAAAGAAAAAAACACTACCAACAAGGTCACACAAACTGTCTCCCCACACACAAACACAACCCCTCAGAAGGGTGGGTGCTGAGCTAGCGTCGCTGGGATGAGAGGAGGACATGGAGCTGATGTCGTCAGCAGGGCTGGGGGTCTGGATTAGACTCACCTGCCAGGATGGATTTGTGGGCTTTGAACTCCTGCCCTCCCACATATAGAGTGCAGTCCGTGAAGCGTGAGCATTCCCACAAGTTACCCAGGTCATCGGACAGCTGGCACTCCGGAACCTTCAACATGTTCATGTTGGACTGTCCGGAGATGTTCACAGAGTCCTGGACAACACTTACCTAATTAACACACATTACAAGTCCAATTAAACCACTTGGTCTGGCTATGCAATGTGATTCACTGAAAAGTCATCATACTGTTCTGTTATGTATTATAGCATGTTTTTAATGCATATATTACGCATGTTACCTTGCAGTTAGGGCTGCAAATTAATATTGCAATATGGCTTAGTCTGATTCATTAAAGGGGTCATATGATGCGATTTCAAGTTTTCTTTATCAACGTTAAGACTCTGCCACGGCCCCCTAAAACGGCTCATTCAAACACGCCCCCACATATCTAGGTCACTATGTGGGAATATTTGCACAATGTGCCCAAATATGCACGCAAAGAAAGAAGGCGTGGTTTCAGTAACCGCAGTTAGTGTTGAAGCAGCATGTCAGGGAGACGCTGTGTGTTGTGTGTTTCAAAAGCACTTTATTTGGCCTTCCGAAAGTAGATGCATTTAGGAATCTTTAAGATAACTTACAACAGAACAGCAATGCATTTTATGGACGAACGTTTCGGGAACCTAGGAGAGGAGGTAATTCTGACTTTGCTATGACAATCTGGCCTTCTGAATCAGCTACTGTTTTGTTATTAGTTTAAGTATTTGCTATTGACTGTTCAAATGCGGAGTTTTGCGCATCGTGTGTGTGTGTGTATGTGTGTGTGTGTGTGTGTGTGTGAGTGCGCGCGTGCGTGTGTGTGTGAGAGAGAGAGCAAGAGACAGTGTCACATCACAGTAGAGTCAGCTGTCTTAACCGCGGCTTGTGTACTGCATCATTACTGTGTCTGTTCCCCTTTCGGGCTTGAACTGATGGTAAAAATAATGACATTATTTACTGTCTTTACATTTATTTTGAAAGATGAAGCTCGCGATTATGGTAAGGGGCGTTACATTTCCGACGAGTGCTTGCGGTGTTCGGCCAATCACAATGCACTGGGTCAACTGGCCAATCAGAGCAGACTGTGCTTGTCGGAAGGAGGGACTTTGTAGAAAACGAAGCGTTTGAGAGAGGCGGGGCATAGAGGACCTACAATAATGTACAGTATTCGAAAAATAATGTGTTTTTTGAACATTAAAGCATGTCAATATATGAGTGAGTTGCAGTCTTACTTGCCCTGGGCAAGAGTGAGCGCACCTCCGTTCTCCCCAATCAGCACTGCTCTAGCCAACTGCGTAAACACCCACCATTAAAAAACAAAAAAAACGGAACGCGGGAGAGAGACAGAGTGGGATTATGGCGTCTACTGGGTCAGATCGATAGTTAGGCAAATTAAAACTAAAAGAAAACCGTATGCAACTTAAGCTTTGAAATGACAGACAACGAACAAAAACTGTAATTTGCAAGAGCTGCATCACAACGCATATCAAAAGCTCCCTTAACGGTTCTGTTTTCAGTACTGGAGAATAAAAGATACATTCTTAGATGTTTTTGTTAGTACGTGAACGTTATCTTACACATTTTATCTCCCCAACAGATTAATTTGAAATAAGTTCATAATGCATGTTGGCTATTCCCAATTCAGAAGAGCGCACACACAGCCTGTGTCTGTGAATGCTTCTCATACTCGCTCCTCTCTGCCCCACGCGGCGCCAATTAATGCTTGCCGCACTCACGAATGTAAACGAATGTAAATTCAGTCTAACTGCTTGCTAATTTCACTTGGATGAAATGAAACATTCAGCACATTTTCCACTTGCTCATAAAATCCCAAATACTTAAAATGAATAAATCAATGTAATACTTTAATAATTGACTTAAGAAATAGTTCTTTATTTATAAAAAATAAACAAATATTTTCTGTGAAATTCAGTAATTAAGTTAATTCTGTAAAAGTAGTTATACCATTATAATCTTGCCTGCTGAAGAAAAAAACAATAGAACCCCTCCCAAAACACAATAACAAATGTAATAGATTTCAGGTTATAATGGGAATTGTATTGGTTTTAATGTAAACTATAACGGTGTCTATTTGATGAATTCCATTGGTGGGATGTAATCTGGCAGATGGCAACCAATAGAACAACAGTAATTCCTATTGGAATAATGCCCAAAACAAAAAGGAATTTTGTAATGGTTTAATGGAAACTATAAGAATTTCTGTGATGGTTTCTATTGTTTTTTTCAGCAGGGTAATGATACCCATACTGTGCTGCACATTATTGACAATATTGAGCTGAAGCTTGACTTTGCAAATTTAAAATCGCAAATCAAATTGCAATAGCAATATGTCAAAAAAAATAATTAAATAAATAAAAAATTCGCAATTTGATATTTTCCCCCAAATCGCACAGCCCTAATCTATCTATCTATATATATCTATCTATCTAGGTGATGCCACTTTTTTCCCCATTATGATGCAGTGCAGTCCTATATGCAGGATTCATTTACTTCTCTGAACGGTGTAAAAGTGTGTTATGGCAAATCTGACTGCAACCAAATTAAAGCAATGATGACATCCATGACAAAACATGACCTCAAATGCTAGACTGCTTAAAATAATTATTCTGAGCAAACTATTGCTTTATGTGACTGCAACAGCAATGGAGACTGGCCAGTGAAAATGCAGATCTTATTAAGTAAGTACTAATTGACTAAGTGCTCCTATTTATAAATTTTCTGTATACAATGTTGACAAACTAATTTAGAGTACTACCAATCAGCCCCGCTACTAAAATATTCAAGAGTGTTGAGCAAAATGGAGGTGAATGAAAGAGGGAAAAAAAACTTTCATGCAAAATGAAAAACAACTGCCGCTATCAGAAACTCAGCTGATGAAAGCATCCTGCAGTTGTTTAATAGTTTTTCCGGTAATAATCATCTACAAAAACTGTCCAATTAATGAGGGAAAACATATCTGCAATTTGCATTTAGTTTCAACTTTGCCTTGTGATATTGCCAATTTCCCTGCAAATATTAAACCCTGCAGCGGATCTCAACAGGCATGTCGGCTATTTTTCAAGCAAGACTCATAATTGTGTTACAGTGAATTCATTTGACAACCCATTTCATTTGCCGCTCTAGGTGACGTCTCTATCCTGCTACGTTCTGAAGAGAAGGGCGAGCTGTCAAACGGCTACTAGCATATTCATACAAACGGATCAGAGCGTGCTACGTGCAGGAAATTCAATCTGCAATCCACTTCAGAAGAGAAAAACACATTTTGCATGTTCCACATTTCCATGTTCTATAGAAAAAAATCAATAATAAATAACCCCAATGACCATGTCAGTGTAACTAAAAGACAGAAGTAACTCTGGATTAAGCAAATGTCAAAAGATTTGTTCTGCAAATGAGACAAACAAGAATGTCTGAGATGATAAAATAAATATTTAAAATATTTAGTTAAAAAAGCAAGTGTAAAGTTCTTAGAAATGTAATATTTGAAATTCTTTGTTGATTTCATATTTAAACACTCACACTGCTACGACACAGTGGACAGTTAGACCAATTTCACGCATTTTTGACCTCACAGAAAACAATCTATTATTGCATAACACCTAAAATCGCTTTAGGATAAATAATGCATTTTAAAATTATTAATCAGGTGGGGCTGATCCAAACCAATACATTCATGTATGGAAGGTTTGAGTTTGATTTACCGGACAGATCATGAAGTGAATGCATACTTGCCTCACAAAATAACGTGAGTTTATCATCTGGTAGCAGCCCATTTGCTTCATCAAGCAGAAAATCTCTCCTAATAAATTTTTTGAAGCCCCAGTCTTTGCCTTGGACGAACCGATAGGCTCTTTGGCTTTCTGCATTGGGTAGAGAAGTAAGCGGTAAGTCCAAACCAAAATCAATCAGCCAATAATGACTTAAGTTCAAGACACTTGACATTACAAATCTATGCAGGACTAAAAACAACATGACTCCAATCATTTGTTTTTCTAATTAAAGGCAAAGGCAAAGTTCTCACCCATAGCTTTTGTCTCCTCCCGTTTAGCGTTCAGTAAAGAAAACTTGAACTTGGCTCTGACTTCACTTTTTGGACAACTAACTAGTAGCAAATATAGTGATAGATAATCTTTACTTTCATCATCGAGTCCCTTCGGATTGACCCGTAGGCACCTGAAGATAGACAAAGATGCCGAAAGATAAAGATGTTTTATGGGAATGACAACATTATAAGACACAAACATATGCATAGGCTCCTCACCATTTCATCTTATCATTAGGCCCCGAGGAGAAGGTAGAGCTCTTCAATACTTCACCCATCTCTTCTCGACAGAAGCTGAAGTTGTTTATGGTCCACATGTAGGAAAATTTCACTACCTTGACCTACAAGATCATCAAAGATTACCATCAGTGAAAACTGATAACCGTCAACAAACATACCGATGTGCAGTCAATCCTAGAGAACAACACGCCAAATGCCACAAGAACAAATGAACAGGCAGCTTTCCACTTCAAAATGTGACTTTTTACTAACATCGGATTCATTTGTAAGCAACTATATAGCTCCTGTTCAACTTTGCATTGCATTTGCCTGAGGTTAAGTCTTATCCGTCGGAAATTTGTCTCAGTATCATTTTACCGTATCTGATAAACCAGCATGACCACATTATGATGACTGCTTGAGTTTCATTATCACTTGCACAATAAAGTGTCACCCTATCTACTTTAATACACTGATTACCCTCCATTAGATCAAACTGTGCACAGCGCCATAACAAGCAAGAGATCAAAACATATGCATTTGCTCAAGCTATACTTGTCATATTAGAGAACCATATTAAGACTGAAAGAATGGTCAAATTTCAAGCCAAGTCAAATTTATTAGCATAGCGCTTTTCACAATTATTTTAAAGCAGCTTTACAGAAATCATAATGTTTTTAATATTCTTCATATTACTCTTCATTCCTATATAGTATTAGCAGATTAGTGCTGGGCGATAACAGTTTACATTTTGCAACTATACAAGAAATCAAGCAATTAAGGTTTGCTATATAGTACATATCACCCTATGTGAATACGCATAAAGTTGGACATACTTACATTACCTACATTATATAAAGAGTTGGGCGATAACATTTTGCAATGCAATAGAAAAATTTGCTATACCATATATAATCGCTTCATGTGAGTGTACTGTATTTATGTGGATGAAGCTGTAGAGATAGAGCTGTGTGATAATGCAGTTTACATTTTGCAATGATGTAAACAATCACTCAGCCGAGATCTGTATAAATAGCTTCTAAAATACTTCAGCAAAGCCTGTACATGATTGCCTGAGCCGTCAGTCCATCTCACCTGGGTATAGCACCAGCTCTCTGCCACAGGCCCACTGGACATCTCCCCTGGAGGAGGAGGGGTTGGGACCCCTGACATGGCCAGCTTACTCCCCACTACAAGAAGCGCCGACAGTCCCAAAGCTTTCACCACTTAACCCTTATGGAAACACAGAGCAAAGGCATCATTTAAGAAAAATAAACGGCAGCAATTTCTGCCTCTCCTCCTGACCTGAAAATATCAAATCTTTGACTTTGCCATCAGCAAGCCATTTTGTGGTCAAATAAGAATCATTGCTAACCCCAACTCAGGGCATCGAATCCATCAAAACGCTTTTAGGTGTCAAAGTGGAGGAAGGAAATGAAAGAATATAATCTTTATGAAACCTATGACACCGGAAGTGTGCAATATCACAAACCAGTGTGACAGAACATCACTGCAAAAATGTGTTTTAAACCCATGAAAATGCTTACGAGAAACTATCACTCTAAATATAGCTGTGCTTGATGCCAAAAAACATCAGAATCACTTAAGTCCAATGTAGTCACTAAATGGCTTGTTGGCACAGGCCTGATAGGCAGGTCTGAGCTTGCCCTGGTTGACAAGGTATAGTCAAGGCAAGGGCACATTAGATGTATTTTGGTAAACCAACAGACAAATCCACCTGACTATATTTCACTTTTAACTAAACAAACAACAACAACAACAAAAACTTTACAGAAAAACCATCCTCCGACTCACCTAAATTTTAGTAAATATCTTGAATTTCATTTCTTGATGCCATTGTACACATGTATCAGGTAAATACTGAAGAAACAAGTTTGTTTTACTGTGACATTACAGCATGATCCAAGGGCTCCTCATCCCAACCTGTGAATATAAATACATATGTATCATATGAAACACGTTGCCATTTCAATCCTCTCATAAGCATTCATCAATCCCTAATTAATTAAAATAAGATCAGTACTTCATGTCATTATCAAGACAGACAGTAACTGAAATCACATTTGTAAATTAAAAAACAAACGATGGCATAAATAATGGCAACATTCACAGTTATATGACTTCTGAATAACATTGGTTGAACTCTAGACTGTCATTATGATAAACATCATTACGATATTTATAACATAACTTAAGTTCAGTGAGTTCAAATCCGGAATGAATGCTCCTAAATTGAGTTGACAACCAATTTAACTCAGGCCGTTGAAATTAAAATGTTTATTTTAGACATAACTGTTTTATTTTTTTTTGTTGTTGTTCAGTTATGTGCTTGTGTTTAAATCAGATTGTTTTCTGGGCTTGGTCAATATGGCAAAATAAACTGGTTAACTTAGCCATAATGCAAACACAAAATCTGAAAAGATTTGTGTGGTCAGCTTCTACGGTTTAATTTTTCATTGGCTACATATCATTAACTGAAAGCCCAGTATATTAATGAAACAATCGAGTTTTTTAGGGACAAAAGGAATCAAGTCTTTTGTTTGAGCTAGTCAAGATTCCTGTCGGCTAGTTGGCTATGTGGTTAGCAAGCTAAACTATATCCACAACACTGACAAAAGTAGATCAGTTAAAGCACAAACCTTTTCTCGTCATTCTGTCAATACTGTTAAATTCAGGGTTCGGGCGGTCCTTGTGGATCTGCTAAGTTTAATAGGCACTATTTAAGACTGAAGTGTATTTGTGTCTTTTCAAAAGCAGCCCATCACAGTAGCTTGCAGTGTGCTGCTTATCCTGCCAGTGAAGGAAGCGAAAGCACAGAGTGTGAGCAGACGTGGCAGCGCTCAACTCGGTCCTGTGGCTGTACGTAATTCCGCCACCCGGGGGAGCGCCTCGGCCCAAGCAGCACAACACAACACAACACAACACAACACAGATACTTACTGTGGCGATTAAAGAGTGCAAAGAGTTAACAGAGTGCATGGCTGTACGTAATTCCGCCACCCGGGGGAGCGCCTCGGCCCAAGCAGCACAACACAACACAACACAACACAGATACTTACTGTGGCGATTAAAGAGTGCAAAGAGTTAACAGAGTGCAGGCACGTTACGGGATGAGCAGGAATAATATACATTTTTTCCCCATAGAAATAAATATAGTGAAAGCGTATATCCCGTTTTGTTAGAATAATGGTAAAAAAAAAATTGCAGTAGGCTAGCCTATATATAAAACTTAGGCTATAGGCCTATATAAATATCTCTCGGCTCTTACCATTAGTCAGTTATGGTTGGCTCCAAATAGCAAGCGTTGAGAAAAGTAACACTTCCCCACAGCGACGTTTTAACATTTGTCCACACCACATGTATCTATTTATCTAGCCTACTATAAAGTTAAAATAAATAAATAAGAAAAATAGAAATTTACATAAAAAGTGACACACAAACAGTAAAACGTTAATGAATAATAACACATTCTACAGCAGCTTAATATTGTTTTTGGGTATTGCTTAACTTCTGCCTTCAAAAATAGATACATAAATATTAAGACCGTATTAAATTGAGGTATTTAGCGAAAAGAACTAGCAGAAACCTTTTGTATATGTGTCTATGCACAGCATGTTGTCACACTATGGCCTGGTTTCACAGACAGGGCTTAGACTAAACCAGGATTAGGCCATAGTTCAGTTAGGACATTTAATTCATTTTTATAAACATGCTTTAGAAAAAACATTACTGGTGCACATCTTGAGACAAAACAAAGACGCTGCTATATTTTAAGATCAGTCAGTGCAAGTTTCTTTTCAAAAACAGCTTAGCATTACATTTTAGTCTGGGACTAGGCTTAAGCCTAGTCTGTGAAACCGGGGGTATATGGGGTAGGTTGTCACAAGGTAACCTGCCATTTCACTTTTCAGCAAGAATTAAAAATTAAAACAATTTTAAAACAAAAACAATTGTTGTAACTGCAGAATGAGTTATATTTTAATAAACAGTATAATTGTAAAGATAATAATAATAATAACAATAATAATACATTTATTTATATAGCGCCTTTCCAGATAACAAGATAACTACTGTGAAGATAACATCCAACAGTAATACAGAGGATAACATCAAACAATAATACAGGAAATAATGAGAACACCCGGACATCAGAGAAGTATAAGATAATTCAGCCTTTTAGTTAAAAGATACCTTGTAACTGATCCTTCACAAAGACTTGCCAGTTTGTGGCTCTTTAATGTGTCGTGACAGATCGCTGTAGCGTCTCAGTTCAAGTGGCACATGAACCGATCATCTCTTTCTGTTTACTTATTATAGCACGAAATAAACATGAATGAACATCAGAAGGTATCTTGTTTCAGCCGTGGAAAGACATCAATATACATCATGTTCAAGTTCAAGTCCACCAACATTAATCTATACTCTCTTGTCTGCTTTGTTTGTTGGACAAAAATGGCAGATTCAGCTTATGATTGGTCAGATTGCCTGTCAAGGTTTTTGTGGACCCAAAATGGTTCTTCTATGGCATTGCTTTGAAAACCCCCTTTTTTATAACCTTTATTTTTAAGAGTTTATATAGAACCTTTTGTGCAACTGAAAGGTTTCAAGGATGTTAAAGGTTCTTCAGGGAACCATCAATGCCAATAAAGCATCTTAATTTTTTTAAGTATATAACACAATTTTGGATACATACTGTATAATGTTGATAATGTGCATCAGAACATCCATCATCTGTTTTGAACGCAAAACAAGCAGCATAAATAATCTCTGCTTGTGTGGCAAGTCCTGCTTTGATTGCCAGTAGTTGAGTGCAGATGACTCTTTCCTCACGCTGTCCTCTGCAGTGCTCTGAAGTCATTCTCCTGACAAACAAAAAGGAGCTTTGGGTAAGCCACTCTGAAACAATGTGCTGTGATTATACCCTGGAGGCCTGTGATAACTAATTCCCATCCACATCAGCATGGAAGTGTCTCACTGCTGAAATGATATACCATTTTCACATGGGTTTCATGGTTTCCAAAGCTAGTGTTTCATGGTTAATATGCTCTGATCATGAGGTTGAGTTCTTTGTTAACTGTGAATGGTAAAGACATTACATTTTGAGAGCGAACTGAAATTTAGAGACGTCTGTTCTCCATTTCATCACAGGCTGGACAAAGTCCTAATAAAATTACCACCAGCTGACAGCAAAGACTTGGCAATATTGATTCCACACTATGCACATTATACATCGCCTGTGAAAATTACATTTTTTTTTAGCTCAATGAATTTAAAAGATTCTCAAGATATGGAAGAGTGAAAAAAACATTTTGCATTCATCAACATCTCCAGAATGATGGTTAGGCAGTATCCACAAATAATGTAAAGTTGAAAAACTGAAAACAAGTGCAAATCAGAGCAATAGAAATGAAGAATAATGTCTTAATTGCACAGCTCAGCCATTCTCTTTTGAACACTTAGCATATTGAAATGAAGATCTTCTGCTGACAAGGGCCAAGGTCACAATGCATGTGAATACAGTTAAATTATCATTACAGTTTGACAGGCATTGAAATGTCTAATTGTGTGTTTTATTCTTGGATGTTGCTTTAAACGTGCTGCAGTAATTACAGCCTAAGACAAGGGAAGTAATCTGTATAGTGGATCTGCCAGTAAAAAAAAAAAACTTCATCTACAGTCAGCAGAGTTTTTGAGTGGACCTTTCAGCTAATATTCAGAATAGTGGTCAACCAAAATGGGTTTCTAAGTTTTTTAGTTTTTTTTTTAATTACATTTTGTACATCCTTGGCGTTCAATATTGTTTTTACTGAAAAATACATACAAGTTAAAGTTTGGGGTCAGAAAGTTTTTTTATGTTTTTGAGAGAAGACTCTATCTTTACAATAGAAAATAAAACGTGTTCTATTTGAATATATTTTAAAATATATTTTACTCTTCTCCACACAGATACACCAGTCTTCAGTGTCACATGATCCTCCAGAAATCATCCTTATATGCTGATTTTGTGCTTATATTTTGTGATATAAAAAACCCCCACTCTTAAACCAACTCTTTTAGAGAACTACAGACCGGTTTCCCTTTTACCTTTCATTGCAAAAACACTTGAACGAGTGGTGTTCAACCAAGTCTCAGCCTTTCTCACACAGAACAACCTCCTGGACAGCAACCAATCTTGCTCCAGAAGTGGACATTCTATTGAGACTGCCTTGCTTTCAGTTGTTGAAGCCCTAAGACTGGCAAGAGCGGCTTCCAAATCTTCTATACTTATTTTGCTGGATCTGTCTGCTGCTTTTGATATGGTGAACCACCAGTTTCTCCTGTCAACCCTATAGGAAAATGGCATCTCAGGAACCTCACACCAGTGGTTTAAGTCTTACCTCTCAGGTAGGTCCTTCAAGGTATCTTGGAGAGGTGAGGTGTCCAAGTCGCAACATCTAGCTACTGGGGTGCCTCAGGGCTCAGTTCTTGGACCACTTCTCTTCTCTGTCTACATGGTATCACTAGGTTCTGTCATTCATAAACATGGCTTTTCATATCACTGCTATGCTGATGACACTCAACTCTACCTCTCATTCCATCCTGATGATCTGACGATAGCTGCTGTCATCTCAGCATGTTTAACAGACATTTCTTGTTGGATGATGGACCATCACCTTCAACTCAACCTGGCTAAGACAGAACTGCTTGTGGTTTCAACAAACCCATCACTTTATCAAAATGTCACCATCCAGTTAGGCTCATCAACCATAACTCCTTCAAAAACAGCTAGAAACCTTGGAGTTGTGATTGATGATAAGCTGAATTTCTCAGACCACATTGCTAAAACTGCCCAGTCCTGCAGATTTGCTTTATACAACATTAGGAAGATCAAGCCCTTTCTTTCAGAACATGCAACACAACTCCTTGTTCAAGCCTTTGTTCCATCCAGGCTGGACTATTGCAATGCTCTCTTGGCAGGTCTTCCAGCCACTTCTATCAAACCTCTACAATTAATCCAAAATGCCGCTGCAAGATTAATCTTTAATGAGCCGAAAAGAAAGCATGTCACACCTCTGTTCATCAATTTGCACTGGTTACCAATAGGTGCTCGCATTAAATTCAAGGCATTAATGTTTGCCTACAAAACCACCACTGGCTCTGCACCCATTTACCTAAATTCCTTACTTCAGAGTTATGTGCCCTCTAGAAGCTTGCGTTCTGCAAGTGAACGGTGTATTATTGTGCCATCTCAAAGAGGCACAAAATCACTTTCATGGACTTTTTCATTAACTGTTCCCTCCCCAACTCAATCCGAGCAGGTGAGTCCTTAGCCATCTTCAAGAAATTACTAAAAACACATCTGTTCCACCTTGATTTGACACTCTAACTCTAACACTTTCTATTCTATTTTAATTCTACTTTATCTATATTTAACTTCTTTTTTAAATTTTTTATTTATTTATTTTTATAAATTTTTTATTATTATTGTTGTTTTTTATTTTATAAAAAACAAACAAAAAAACAAACACTATAGCTTTCTTTTTTTTTATTCTTACTGTGACCAGCTGACCCTGGACTGACCTAATCAGGCCAAAGACAGATGTCAGACGACAGCAAAATATAGACTTTCCATCAGTTTTTAACCCAACTGAATGAACATTGATGAAATCTGAATGCTTTTCTCTCTCTGCTTTCTTTTATATTTGTATCCCTCTGAGTCACAATGAGGACTGCTTTCTGTTAAATATGTACTGTAATTTTTTAGCAAAAGCTCTGTAGATTTTTTTTAAATTTAAACATTGTTATTCATGCCCCCTGACATGTACCTACGTTACATAGTAAAGAATTTTCAGAGCAATTTAAGCTTGCTGTATACCTAAATGTAAAAAATACATGATGTGCACTTAAGTGTAATGGAATTATGTTCAATTGTGTTCAGGCTTAAATAATATAAGGAAATAAAACTACATTTATGCATAGATAGACAGACAGACAGACAGTCTGTGGTGAAGGGGGACATGACAAAGAGTGGATCCAAATCCAATTCAATTCAAGTTTATTTGTATAGCACTTTTCACGATGCAAAGCAACTTTACAGCAAATTAAGTTTCTACAATATTTAGTTGTCGCTTATCAGTGGAGATTGTCATTTAATGTACATATGGCAGAAATGTACGGAAAAATCAATTAAAGATGTAATCAAACAGACGATGAACACTATTAACAGCAATAATTATATGATGCAATCAAACTTATAGCAAAATGTGGTAGTTCTGTATGTTGTTTCAGGGTTGGCATCATCTGAGGTCCTCTGAGGGGTTGGCATCATCTCTTCTCAGGTGTTCTGGAGCCAGACTGAAGCTTGAGTAAATCCTAGGTACCACGGGATGTCAATCTCATGGAAAAAACAGAAACAAATTAGACATAATTAGCGTAGCTGCTGTTCCAACAAGCAAAATTGATTTGTTTAACCCAAGCTAAAGAATAATAATGTGCATTTGATCAGCTATAACTGCAGTACAAGATCATGATATGCATTATTTGAATGCTTGGCGAAAGAGATGTGTCTTTAATCTAGATTTAAACAGAGAGAGTGTGTCTGAACCCAGAATTTTATCAGGAAGGCCATTCCAGAGTTTTGGAGCCAAATGCAAAAAAGCTCTACCTCCTTTAGTGGACTTTCCTATCCTAGGTACTACCAAAAGTTCAGAATTTTGCGACCTTAGGGAGCGTGATGGATTGTAGCGTGGTAGAAGACTAGTTAGGTACGCAGGAGCTAAACCGTTAAGGGCTTTGTAGGTAAGTAATAATATTTTGTAACTGATACGGAACTTAACAGGTAGCCAGTGCAGAGACTGCAAAATTGGGGTAATATGATCATATTTTCTTGACCTGGTAAGGACTCTAGCCGCTGCATTTTGGACTACCTGTAGCTTGTTTATTGAAGATGCAGGACAACCAGCTAGCAGTGCATTACAATAGTCCAGTCTAGAGGTCATGAATGCATGAACTAGCTTTTCTGCGTCAGAAACTGGTAACATGTTTCGTAACTTGGCAATGTTTCTAAGATGGAAGAATGCTGTTTTTGTAACATGGGAAATATGATTTTCAAAAGACAAGTTGCTGTATAATATAACACCCAGATTTTTGACTGTAGAGGAAGTAACCGTACATCCGTCTAGTTGCAAATTGTAATCCAAGAGATTCTGTGTACTATTTTTTGGTCCAATAAGTAATATCTCTGTCTTATTCGAATTTAATAGGAGAAAATTTTTGGTCATCCAATCTTTAACATTTTTAACACACTCTGTTAGCTTAGATAATTTAGAAGTTTCATCTGGTCTTGTTGAGAAATATAGTTGAGTATCATCAGCATAACAGTGGAATTGTCTATTCACACATCTGCCACAATAATGTATTTGACAGCATCATCATTTTGACAAGCAAATATATGCAGCATATTTGATGAATTAATCTGCATATCATGAAATTACAGTATAAAAAGTGTTATATACTGACAGCTCTAAAATCAGTATAAAACAGTCAGATTTATTACAAATATACATCTATGACTAAGCCAGGGGCGATTCTAGGATTTTCATTTTAGGGGGGCTCAGCCCCCAGTGAGGGTATAATAATAAAAATAGCCTAATAATAATATATATATATATACTGTATATATATATAAAATGAATGTTTAAATAAGTGTTTGATTAATAGGGGTCATATACTAAACTTATTGCAGTATTCAACTGTATTGCATAGATAGGTATAATATTTGAGTACTGAATAAGCCAAATTCAAGACTTCGTGATCTCACACACACACAACCTGTTTACTGTACAAACTCAAAATTTTACTGTTTGCATTTCTAGTACAACCCTCTTTCCTTAGTTCAAGTATGCAAATCTCTTTGCCACATACACTGGAATATGTATCATATTGAAAGTTACATTTTCAAATGAAAATGGCAACATGATCATTTTATAAAGTATCCGATTATTGCTCCCCCATGATATTTTGTAAACTGGATTTATGACAAAGAACTGCACAGATGCAGATATTATAACAATCTATAGATAAACACACACCTTGTTCTCTGTTTCTCGCTCTGCGTCGCTGTCTGCGGATTGAAAAAGAACGCGCTGAAAGATAGCCCCCTTAAAAATGGCCTAGCGACTCCCCATGCTAAGAGCAGATGTCATGACAGGTATCCTTATAGGAAAATGAGATATTCTGCTTATTGGATGGAACATCTCATTGTCCCTGATTTCAGCAATGTTCCTTTGAAAGTCTCAGTTGAATTTAATTTAAATGCATTTAAGAGGAGTTTCAAAACTCAGTTTAAAAAGACTAAAGATGAAGGACACAAACAGTTCAGTCTTGATTAGGGAAAAAATAACCTCCTGTCTACAGGTGAGAGGAAAAAATTAAACCGCTGTATATTTATCAAATACACACACGTCTAATTTAGATGGTAGTCTCCATGCATCCATCATTATATGCAAATAAAGCAGCAATATGTTTCTTTTTGAGTGTGGACAGGCAGTGATGTGCACAGCTGGATCAGTGGGAGCCTTGCAGCCTCTCAGAGCCACACAGAACATTTCACACCCAAGCTAGCAGAGCTGCGCGCACACACATACTAACAGCTCTCTGCATGTATAATGAGCTTGATCCTGTTAAATCTATCATTCCCAGAGTCCGTGCATGCAGCCCCTTTAATCTCTTTAACAACTGTGTTGGCTGTGTAGAAGCATGGCAGTGACTAGCCCAGTGTTCAGATCATCTGAGTCTTCCTTCTCCCCTAATCCACTGACTCCTCAGTTGAACCCAGGCATCTCTGCATTAGAAACATTTACAGATTCCACCAAATCAAGTGTTTAAGCCACCGAACAAACATTACACATCATTTTGACACAATTTTAAGCAGTGAACAAATACAAGGTGTGAAATTAAACAAAATACACGATTCAAAAATGCAAAGATTTGGATGGATGAACACAGAGGACTGTGCACATAACCAGTCCTGGACCAGTGAGGTAAAGGAGTAGTTCACCCAAAAACTAAAATATGCTCAAAATCACCCTCAGGCCATCCAAGATGTAAATGGGTTTGTTTCTTCATCAGAAAAGATTTGGAGAAATTTAGCATTACATCACTTGATCACCAATGGATCCTCTGCAGTGAATGTCTTGTGCTTCTAACTTCAAACCATTGCTTCCAGCTAAAATACAAGTCCTTTATCTATATTATTACTTTCTCTTTTAAAAAAGTTGAGAATCAGTAGAGAAATATGCATAGATTAAGCACTGTTTACATATGAAAACAGTCCAAACAAATATGCCAATGGATTTTGATGTGACAGGACAACAAAGGGTGGATTTTTTTCACTGGAGGAAGAGTTATTATGAATTCTACACTGGAAAAAAAAAGATTTTCTTAGAAATAGACAATTTAGAAATTATTTTCTAAAAATTCTTAAATAAATATAAATTTACTTGAGAAGAAAAATGACTAAAGATAAGTCACGTTTTCTGAAAAATGTATCAATTTGCTTCAAAACAAATCATGTTTAACCTGAATTAAGATTATTTTTCTTACCCCACTGACAGATAAGAAAAATGTTTGATACATTTTTCAGAAAACATGACTTATCTTTAGTCATTTTTCTTCTCAAGTAAATGCATCTTGATTCAAGAAAGATATTTACAATACTAAGTAAGAAAATCTTTTTTTCTTTCTTTTTAAACCGTCAAGAAGTGACAAATTCCTCAATGATGAATTTGTTTATTACAAGCACACACAGCTTTTCACTTCACATTAATTGATGGACTGGAGTCGTGTGGATTACTTGTAGGTTATTGTGGTGTTTTTATCAGCTGTTTGGATTCTCATTCTGACGGCACCCATTCACTGCAGAGGATCCATTGGTGATTAAGTGATGTAATGCTACATTTATCCTAATCTGTTCAGATTAAGAAATAAACTCATTTACATTCTGGATGACTTGAGGATGATTTTCAGAAAATGTTTATTTTTAGGTGAACTATTTATTTAAGATGAACTGTCTTCATTGGATAAGTTGCACAATGCACCTTTGAAAATGACCCTCGTCCTGCACTGTGTTAAGAATTGGAATTCAGTGTAAACAATAATTGATTGTGCATTCAGATGCGATTTCCTTAGAAGAAATTTGCTGGTTTTGACACAAGAGACTCTGTAAGGTTGCCAGAAACAGGACATGTTTCCAAAACATTTCGATTTTAAACAGAAATTTATGAGAAAAAGTTATATTTTATTTGAGAAAGTTCAATTTAAATGCTGCTGTTCTCTGGTGTCTCACAAATCTTCTTCTTCTCCATTTCCCCCTGACAACCTTTAGTTCTTTTGGTCTATAACAGGGCTGATTATGTAGCATGAAGAGCCAGAGCAGATGCTCTATCACGATGAGATGTCCACTGACAATTACAATCATTCTTCATAGCTCATTTCCCATAGAATGATGAGAGAAATTGAACATATTGCTCCCTATTATTAATAGAGCTGCTTCATATGGAAATTAGGTACTAATTTTACTGAATGCAGAAAAAACTAGAGTGTTTTTCCCAGTTGATCTTACCAGAGATGTACTGCACTTCTGAAACTGTTTTACCCGTAAAGATTAAACGATAAATTTTTTTAATTGTCAAATTAGTTGAAATGAAGGCAGATGTGCAATGTCATGATAACAAGATTGTTAACGATGTAGGTTAAGCAGTGAGAACTAGATTCAACTTTTTTATTTAACAAGCAACATGGATACCCCCTTGAGATAACTCAATTAATTTACTGTTTCATAAAAATGGGACAATTTCCTCTGGTGGTAGTTAGTTCACCATCTAAGTATATTGAAAATTGAAAGTCTCTCCACATTTGGTACTTATAGGGGAACAGGAGAGGTTCGAAAGGAGAAGATGGTAAGTCAGAGCCATGGCAGGTGTACATCTTATTACTTAAGAAGGAACCGAGAGATAACGTTCCTTTCTTCTGGCCTGACTCATGTAGCTGCTTTCTGCTAGGCTGACTAAACTCTGACAAGCTCCTGTCGGCTCCTCTCTCCCTCTAATCTCACACTATGACAGGTTAGCTCAGAGCCTGTATTTTATTTGTGTCTAAATCTGTATTTCCACCATGGAGCGAGGCGAACAGGGTAGCTTAAAGTGTACTGCATATGCCACAATGCTGTTTATCATTTTCTGCTCCTCAATACTGAGCAGGTAAGAGTAAAAACCACTTCTTGCCTTAATTTGCTTTGGAGACAAAACAAAGATATAATAATATAACAAAAGGAAATGTAATGTTATTTTCTCTCTTGCTCTCATACATAATGTCATTGTTATGTCCAACTAAAATATATTCAAATAGAAAAGTTATTTTAAATTGCAATAATGTTTTACAATATTACTGATTTTAAATGTAAAACATTGGTCAACATTTAAAGTAGAATCTGATATAGTAAACAGCTGTTTTCTGTCATAGCTGTTACTATATTGTGCTTTTGGCATAACCAATCAGCATTCAGAACAGCAACTATCCATTTTATAAATACTGTCAACCACTAGCTTTTAAGATTTACCCTTCAATTCCAGATTCACATGAATGAATGTTCTTTGGTGAATTTGCTCAGCATAGGCCTTATCACAGAGAGACAGTCCCTTATAAAACATTCCTCCTCCCTCTTCACAACAGCTACTGTATTGGACTTTTCCTATTGTATTTTCAGCGCTTTGGGAGGACCGTGGACAGCTCTTCAGACGGGATGCATTAATGTGAGAGTGGTCAGTGAGCGATTGCTGATCCTGGAGGGTGATAAAGAGTAGGAGCCGACAGCAGAGCTGAATAACGAGGAGCCGGTGTGCAGCGCACGAGACAGATCTGGAGGACACAGTCTGCAGAGAGAGGTCATAGACTGTCTCCGCTGCACCCTTTCCTGATAGCGAGTTACGGCGGCCAATGGCATTTCAAGCCAAACAAAGTTTTTCAGAGGGCAAATTGAAACAACTAGAGTCCAATCCTGCACATAAGTTTGAGTTAGTGCTTATCACAGCTTCATAGTTTCACCATTTCTAGGACTGGACTGGTTGGTGGTCAAATAAATCCCTGAATCCCTTGGAAAAGTGCACAGTGCCTGAAGTCAGACCTTCAATATTCATGATAAACATTCACATTTAAGCAAATACAATGCAAGTAACAGTTCCTAAATTACATTATGATAAAACCTGTTTGAAAAGATAGTGTAATGCACTGTAAATTGGTTTTCTATTGATACTTTTACACATGCAAAACAAATGGTAACATTGCATAGCATTACTTAAGCTAGATAGGCATAAGGCCAGCTACAGAAAAAAAAGGAGGAAACTTCTTTGCTGGGAAACTATTTATTTAAATATTTAAATCAATACAAAACAATATTCCGTATTCCATAGCCTGACAATGAGTGGGACAATGTTCAGTTAGCTTGTCACTGTCACAAAATAATATAATGATATAAGACCCCTCGACTTTGCGTTGGGATCCTGATCCCCCAGTTGAGGTTTATTTTGAGCGAATGACCTGCTGACTGGTCAGAACTGCCTTGATTGTCTTGTTGGGAAGTACAAGCATAGCTTGGATGAACATTGCATAAGTCAATTTGATCACATACTGTATGTGAAAGGGACAAACACGTGTATTGATTAAGAGACATGCAAATCAATTAATCCACACTACATCTTCATTATGTGGCTTTTGTATACTGTACAGGCATTCAGGGACAACCTTATCTCTCGCTGCAGTGTTGCCTCTTCTTGCTTTGTCAATACCACCTTTTCAGAAAGGGACTTGCAGCAGAAGTCACAAACTCTTTGGCCACATATATGGGGAAATGCTCCCCTTAAGAACAGTGCTCATTTACTGCTAGACTATAAGATGTAATATGACCCCTACTTGGTGCACCATGCCTCCTGGATTAAATTGATTCCAGTTGACATTTGAAACGATTTAGCCTTTTTAATTATTTTTTAATTATGCCATTAGTGTAAAATACTACATCTAAAAATACTAAAATATAAATTATTCGATGTAAATGCATGCATTTTAGGTTAAGTCTTAGTTGAATAATGACAAAGAACTCAAATAACAGAGTCAAAGAGACATCTGATTTATACGTTGTAATATACTATGCATTATAAATAAGTGCATTTAATAAAAAGGAAGTCATAATAGCAGTAAATTATAAATTCAAAAACACTAACAAAAATATTTTTATATCTGACAAATCAAAATGAATCAAAATGAGCTACAGTAAATACACATGAGAAATTTTAAAACACCAAGACCAAACTAATGCAAGGAATGCAAAAAATATCTTGCATAGCATTCATAAATGGGATTGATAATTTATCCTCCAGTGCTCCGTAGAAGTTTTTAGCAGGTGAAGTCTTGCCCTGGGCTGAATGCCATTCCCATATCCAGCTTATCACATTTATGGGCAGGTGCACGACTGCCCTCTGCAAATTAAATGTGGGCTAATTTCATATTGATTAATGCAGATGCCTTCTTTTTGGCCCATATTTACTACCTGGAGCCTATTTTGGTGAAAATTACCGGAGCCATTTCAGTGCACAAGGCAGCCCTTTCCAATAAGGTACTGGCTCATGTGTCAACTGGGGCTCCAAAAGTACCGCTCTGCCTGCAGGAAGCACTAAAGCTTTTAATTGCCTTCTGTGCAAATGGTCCTTTTGTATTTTATCAAGTGTCGAGGAACTTGGGCATGCCTGGAGTCGCTCTCCCTCTCTCTCACACACAGGATATGTCTACAAGAAAACGGCTGAATGGAAGACAGAAGAACAGAAAAGCAGAGAAAGAAGTTTTCATTATTTACTCCAAGAAATATGGTGTATAACACTAGCGATATGCATCCTGAAATAAACAGGCTCTCCTCTTTTTTGCTTTCTCTTTTTAAGCGTTTACTCCAGTACCGTGGCACGATAACCTGGGGTGAAGCGATAAACAATCAAAGTGCAGCTTCAGTAGAAACGGTTGTGGCCAGTATCCTAGCCTGAGATGGGAGCCATTATTAACACCGGCCCTGTCCTGACAATGCTATTTTCTGGAAGGTAATTGCAGATTCAGATCTCTAAGAGAGCCTGACTGGGAGTAAATGCCACCTCTTTAATTATTGTCTCCTCTACGTCTCCTCTATTGAGTGTCAGAGATGTCTATCGGCCAGCGGGATCTTGGGGAAAATGACTCTAATGGGAAATGACCAGTGTCTGGGAGGCTGTCACAGATTAGAAGCGACAATTCTAATTGATAACAGCAGAATTCCCTAGATGGATGACTGGGAAAGTCACTTTGGAGCAAACCTAATTGGACTGATTTGTTTCTAAATGGATCACTGAATTATTCCCTCTGATGCACACCTCAGTTTTATTTAAAATCCTTTAAGTTAAATAGTCCTGCTGGTCTTTGTTAAATATGACATTGCAGATGATAAACAGTTCTGCCTTTTCTATATAATGCATCATGAAGCCCACGATGAGAAGGTGAATTTAGGTCAATGGGGTCACAATTTGACATTGAGATAACTGTCACAAATTGACCCCAATACTTGAATAAATGATTTCTTATCACTTTCATAATTGTTTTATTCACTCTGTAGGTCAGTACAATCTATATAAAATGCATATAAGGACAGTTACTATAAGGCAAATACTTGCTCTGAAAATGATTTGATTTGATGCTATAAAAAAAAAATTAGGAAACTTTAAATGTGGTCAAGATATGCTAACATCAACAATAGTAGATTTAAAGAATACATTTTCAACAAATATGCATTTTGGACAAAAAATGAAAATGTAAGACATTATTATTTATACTAGAAAGATTATAGAAATAGCTAATTATATATATAATATATATAATTAGTGTGTGTGTGTGTATATATATATATATATATATATATATACACACACACACACACACACACACACACGCACACACACACACACACACACAAAAACACACATATATAATATAATATAATATAATATACATTTTCAGCTTGATGCACCATGATTAATTTATTGTGACTTGAGAATGCATATGTTTTCTGCATAGTTAAGTTAGTCAATAACACAATACACAATAATGCACAGTTAAGCAAATCAATAGCACAACACACAAAGTGCTTCAACATAATAGCTGTTCAATAGCATGCATGTCTCATGTTCAATATTTGTGCACACCAATGTTTCTATCACTTCAACTGCTCTGAAAAGGTAACGCTGTCTCGCTGTCCTTGTGTCAGCTTCCATCTTAGCTTTTCAGATGTCCTGATGGCGATGTTTCAGGAGTCCAAGAAAAATCCATCATCTCTGTTTGTCAGTTACAAGAAATATTGTGTTCTTTTCTGAGTGTCCTCATATCAGCTGACATTATTTTGCTGCTGAGATGGGCACCGCGGATCCCAAATCTCCTGCTAATGTCGAAATGACAAAATAATAACAACATTTGTCTTCTGTCAGTAGGTATTGACATAGCATTACAGGTGCCAAATTGTTTTGTGTTGTGAAGTGTGTCTCAGAGAGCTCATAAGTTACCAGGGTGCCGTTACTGACGTGCATTTCTCTGCTAATGTTTAACTCAGAACATCAAGCACAAAAGATGATGGACAGAACTCGTAAGGTTGGCAGCAGATAGAGAGCTTCTTACAGTAACACTCTGATTTAGAACCTGAAAGTGTTTTATAATAATCATTGGTGCTTCATTTTAATAAAGTAAGTCTCTTCAAATGATTCCCCTGATAATCAATAAGCAATTTAAAAACAATTCAAGTGCAAAGCATCTGTATGTGCTCAGCTTAAAAGTCAATCCTATAAGCCTGTTGTGTGTTCACATATAGGAATTAAAGACTTATTTTAACTCCTGCCTTCAAAGGTCAACATTCACCTCCTATTCAATAAAAATTTACTGACCTTGTCACCTACTTTGTATAGTTTGTGGAAGAGCAAATTAAGATTCAGGGCCAGGGTAATGGGAAAGTGTTTTAATTTCCGTGTGACATTAAGATGTTTGTGCCCCACAGGCATGTGGTGGAGCGGGGAGCCAGTGTACCCTCCCCCGTCTGCATGTTTTACTTTAACACTTCAGTCACAGGAAAAGATCAAACGAGCTGTTAAACTAATCAAGGGGAGACACTGGAAATATAACTTTAACTGTGCCTCTGTTTTTCTTTTTCTGTATAGTGAAGCTCTGTTCTCTCGTCTGTTATAGTGCTGATGCACAGAGGACTTGTGGGCTCAATTGTCTGATATTTCGCAACCAAAGATCTTGACGAAACCATGAGTTGTTTTTGGCAAAACATAAAAGATATGTGGCAGACTTCCACAAGCCAGAATGTAAAAATATTTTGTCTGACTAGGGCTGGGCGATATGGCCAAAAAAAATATCACGGTAAAATTATCAGTCGATATCGATAACTATCACAATAAATTTCAAATCTTTATTTCTTTCAAGTTTAAAGGAAGATTTTTGCTTCTAAGTGAACGTTGTAGAAACCAGACCATTAAATACAGTAAAACCATAGTATATCATGGCAATTTGTAGATTGAAAATCCTTCTGACTGTATCGTTGCGCACAGTGTTTGTCATCTGGCTTTAAACTAGTTTAAATCACTGAGTCATTTGTGTTCTTCGCTGAATTCAAGTGCTTCACACTGGATCTCACAGCACTGTTTAGTGCTCGCGTAGCCGAGATTCATCAGCGAGTATATGTTTGAACTTTGAGCCGAGCAGATAAACGGGCCTTGTGGCGCGGTTAAAATGAATTGCACTGTTTTGTCCCACTTCTGGTGCATAAACACTATATCGAACATTTATCGAACTCTTGTTATCATTTTATCGAGGAAAAATGTATCGCGATAATGATCGTTATCTTTATCGCCCAGCCCTAATTTATGGTTCATGTGGTAATATCTAAAGAATTGGTTTTATTCAGCTTAAAAATATAATATAAAAATAAAATGAATTAATTTTGATTTAATATAATTTACACACTTTTTAGGTTAACATTTTTTCAGTGGTTTACATTGTAAAATAAAAAAGTAAATTAATTTTAAATACAATGAAAAATCTAATTTTAATGTGTTGAAATGGTCTTGGTTAATTTCTTGAGATTTTTTGGCATTAGCTATTTACAGATGTACATATTATACCCTTATACACTTATACTATGATAAAAACTTATTTTCCAGCAATGTTGTTTATTTTGAGCATTTTGGCAATTCTGGCATTTCTTTGGCTTCAGAAAAAACTACTCACATCAGTGTATCTACTGCTATCATAACACTGCATCCCTCTCATAAGGGGTTTTGTGCATCTCAATTATATAAGCATAACCTTTTCTCCAATATCATGGGATTTATTGTTCTTGCAACAGCATATGAGAAAGCGCACACCACATAAAGTCAGAGCAATGCTCACACAACACAACACAACACAAAAAAGTAGGTCCACTATGGTTTCATGTCCAGGACCAGTAATTCCCTTCAAACCATATCTTAAAATAAGACCGTTTCCTTCTGCACAGGCTGAGGGGCAGCTAAGCATTATCTTGTTACCAGGCAACAACAATAGAGGTGTATAGTAAAAGGTCACAAGGTGATCCACCTCTCATTTTCTACCATTAGTCTCAGCATCATCGGCGCAAACTTCAAATAAAGCAGTACTTAGGACATATAGAGCGCCTCAATACCCACTTTTCTTTCTGCTCACAAAATATGTGAAAAGAACCCCAGTGCATAGGAGCATACAAAAAGATGTTTTGTTCGCTATATAATTATGTTCAGTGGAAAGCGTAATGTACTGGAAAGGAGGTTAATTTGATTAGATTCTGCATTTTATTGGTAATTAACTGAAGGTTTCAGATGGGCATGATTGTTAAAAAAGAACGAAAAACAATATTGATAGCTGTAAACGCATGTCAGGACTAAAATAAACAAAAGCAACATTACTGAAATGATGCAATTAGTCATCAATGACAGCAACTCATTACTCTAATGGGACAATCAGGGCGCTAGTGACTGTTTAATAATGGGACAACCGTGGACGCAAGTGTCTGTTTAATCTAAATGATTTAAACACAAAAAGTCTGTTTGATTAGACAAGCTCACTTTGTGCCACTCGGTGATCACATCACAATATACACTTCACACAACATGATTTTTCCATAAAAAGGACATTTTTATCTTCTACATATCCTGTCTTTCTCTCTCCCTTTTTTCTTTCTCTGTCTATTTATCTCTGCTCTCTGTGTTTTTGCAGCCGAATAAAAAAACATACTCATAGAGGAGAGAAGCAAATAAGAGAAAGTTTCAGTCTAATTAATATGGAAGGCTTGGTGGTACATCAGCTCTTCCCAAGTCTGCTTTGACTTTCTCTATGTCAGTCCTTCCAACAGGAAGTTAATGATCCTGGCAACAAGATGAATCACTCCAGACATGGCGCAGAGCAGCTCTGACAAGCCAGCGAGACGGCTCCTGACACCTGCATGTGCCGAGCTGGAGAGAGAGAGAGAGAGAGAGATAACTGGCATATTAATTCTGGAGCTTTCAGCATAACCTAGCAACTGCACAATAACACACAACCAATCCAAACACCTTAACAATCACAGCTACATCCTGGCAACCACCCAGACCTCCCTTGATTTGTGGCACCACTCAGATTGTCGTCAGAGAATATAAAATCTGTTGTTGTGAAGGATCTGACTGAGTGTGTGTGTGTTTGTGTGAGTGACTTAATGAGCCACTAGTTTGGACACGTGACCTTACCTTACGCCTCACTTCCTGAGACGACTCCTGATTGACATTTAAGTGGCTCTGAGTAATGAAAAAGGAAGTACAAGAAGCATATTCGCCAATCACATTTCGAATGCCACCAGAGATAATAAATTAAGCTGTAACTCTGTGGCCAGACAAGAGCCGGAGGTTCTCATGAACAATAGGGCTGACATTATTGGCCAGGCCTTTCATGATTGGATAGTTCAATGATTTGGTCAGCAGGTTAGAAGAGGAAACACCTGCGTGTCAAGTCTAAAATTGATACTCGTGCATCCTCGAAAGGTGCATCTATTATGTGGCATGTATGACTGTCATATGCGGAGACAGTTATTTTGTAAGCTATTTCGAAAAGCCAAGAACGCAGACAAACAAAATTATTCTGACCCATCATTCCCCCACCTGTCTCTATAATAGGTTTTCATATCTCCCATTCTGGAGCGAGAAATGTAAACCACACTCTCCTGTCCGCTGGACCATTACTGGGATTTCAAGCATGAAAGAAATCACACAGCCAGCTTAAAGGGATAGCTCACCCAAAAATGAAAATCCTGCCATCATTTACTCACCCTCATGACTTCAAAATTGTATGCAGGTATTTTTTGCTGAGCATAAATTGGGGGATTTGTGAAGTATCTTTATGCACCTATTTTCCATGTAATGACACAACAGATAATAGTCCTATAAGGCTTTAGAAGACTTTAAATATGAGCTGTATTGTGGTTCTTTTAGTGTTTTGAATCCCTGATTGTTGTATAGAAAAGAGCTGCATGAACATCCTCCATAATGTATCCTTTTGCATTTCATGGAAAACAGCCTGATCTCATTAGTATTTTCACATAATGTGTATATGTACATTTTTGTACATATGAGTGTTGTATATATTGTATGTAGATATACTGTATGTATTGACAGCATCTAAAATGTAAATATTTAAATATGCACAAACATAAAAAATCTGTATAATTACATATGTTTTACACAACTAAAATGGATGATTTTTTATGGTGTGTTTGACCATTTTTTTAGGCACAGCTATTGCACAGCAAAAACATTTAAAATTAAACTGCTAAGTTATGATTAAATGATGAAAGAATTTTCATTCATTTAATATTTTTAAGTTAAATGATGGAATCCTTTGACACAAAACACAAAGAACAAAAAAACTGTTCTAATGTCAAATTATACAAATGTGTTCAAATAAATGTAATGACAGTAAAGACTGATCACATTTATCAATTCCATGAATTTAATATTCTATGACTAGATTTGTAAATATTTGTAGTGTACATCTCTAGAGTTGCACTATATGCAAATCGCTTTAATGTTTAGATGCTGTAAATACATTAAAAATGTATGTGTCAGTGTTTATGTAAACGTGTGGTAGAAACACTTTTCTTGTACGCATACCTAATGAGATGACGTCGGGAGAAAAATAGCAGCATATATTGTAGGTTTATCTGTATGCTGAATGACATGAGGGTGAAGAAATAATGACTTCGTTTTTGTTTAGTTTTTTTGGCAATCTATCCATTAAATTAATGGGAGCAAAGACGAATGTGACTGAAAGAGAAGCAAGATGCAAAAGAGGAAAATAAAATGAGAGGCACGGAAGAGGTAAATGATTAAAGAGCGTTTGGACAGAAAGAAACCGAGCTTAAAAGAGAGAGAAAAAAGATACGGTCAAGCGAGAGAGGCCTGAGTGATGCGGGAGAGAGAAAATAAGCCGTTCTGCTTCATTTGTGCCAGCATTACCTGAGCAGCACACGAGGAACAGATACCAAGAAAAAGAGATCTGTGAAGAGCAAAAGCCACATATAGATAAAGTGACAGAGTGAGGGATAGAAAGAGAGAGCGAGGGAGATGAGGAGACAGATATAGGTGGATACAAAGTGGTTGTGAGTGATTCCAAACAGGTCACTCTCTTTCCTGTCTTTTTATTAGCAGCCCAGTCACAATGACTCAGTGAAGCGGATCTTTTCAGGGGCCCGTGGGGACAGAGAGAGAGATCACGGGTGGACCCCGAGCAGACCTGTCAGAGATTAGCATGTCTCTGGCAGGAGGAGGAGGGGCTCCTTAGGTCCATTTCTCCTCAACTGATGAGATAATATTTCTAATTAACCTTAAGAGCACTTGGAAGTGAAAAATGCCGTATATTCAGGTGTGCATAGTAGGCAGATTTTCTTTTAAAGATAAAATGAGCCAACACAGATTATATATAACTTATAAAAGATTAAATACAAAATTAATAGTTATTAAGATTGATGTGGTTTGAAATTGGTAAAATATACTTGGGAAAAAAAATATGATCAGAAAATTTACTTGCCTAGTAAGATTAGGTAAGATTTGGTAAGGTAAGATTTGGTAGGTGTATAATTAAGTGTAACATTAAGTCTAATCATGCTGTCACCTGATACAAGGAATAAGGTAGGTAAACATCAAGTGTAATAATAAATTATATGAATATAAATATATACATGGAAATATTTTCAAAATATATACTGTATGTGTGTGTCTTTATATATACATAATAAATATACACAGTACACACACATATATAAACAAAAATTTTTATTTTGGATGCGATTAATCAAAATTAATTGTTGCCCAGCGCTAATACAAACTCATCAGTAAATATGTTTGGTCTCAGGTTGAAAATGCTGTGTCCAGTGGGCTCACTGGCATTGCTTGCACAGATGAGCAGCGGCTCTGGAATGTGGGGACCCAGAGGAACCTCTGCCTGAAGCGGCTAATGGACATCACCTTTTCCCACCACCGAGCTACTGATGTTCTGCAGATGCCAGAGGTAATGCCCAAAAATGTCCCTCTGCCTCCCACTCCTTCATTTTGCACCCAGCATGAGCTGAGAGAGGGTCTCAAGCATCTTCGACTGCCTGTGTCAAGCCTTCTGCACAAATGTCTGAGTGTTGCGCAGGGACAGGAGCCAGAACATCCTGCGGCCTCACCACTGTACCATCTGCGACAGCTGAGAAAATTCAGGGTTTCGCCAGCAATCCTGAAAACTTTCTATTCAGGGGCCATAGAAAGTGTATTGACTCAGTGTATCTCAGTGTGGTATGGGAACAGCTCCAGTCAAGACTGCAAAGCCCTGCAGAGAGTTGTGC
>NW_015505747.1:287394-289164 GCF_001515645.1 Sinocyclocheilus grahami
AAAAAAAATATGATCAGAAAATTTACTTGCCTAGTAAGATTAGGTAAGATTTGGTAAGGTAAGATTTGGTAGGTGTATAATTAAGTGTAACATTAAGTCTAATCATGCTGTCACCTGATACAAGGAATAAGGTAGGTAAACATCAAGTGTAATAATAAATTATATGAATATAAATATATACATGGAAATATTTTCAAAATATATACTGTATGTGTGTGTCTTTATATATACATAATAAATATACACAGTACACACACATATATAAACAAAAATTTTTATTTTGGATGCGATTAATCAAAATTAATTGTTGCCCAGCGCTAATACAAACTCATCAGTAAATATGTTTGGTCTCAGGTTGAAAATGCTGTGTCCAGTGGGCTCACTGGCATTGCTTGCACAGATGAGCAGCGGCTCTGGAATGTGGGGACCCAGAGGAACCTCTGCCTGAAGCGGCTAATGGACATCACCTTTTCCCACCACCGAGCTACTGATGTTCTGCAGATGCCAGAGGTAATGCCCAAAAATGTCCCTCTGCCTCCCACTCCTTCATTTTGCACCCAGGATGAGCTGAGAGAGGGTCTCAAGCATCTTCGACTGCCTGTGTCAAGCCTTCTGCACAAATGTCTGAGTGCTGTGCAGGGACAGGAGCCAGGACATCCTGCGTCCTCACCACATGCTGACCATGATGGCACCAACAACTGCCAGAGGTGTATGTTGTTTTATGACAGTTTCTTGGCCATTGATCCCAACAAACGTACAGCATTGGAGTGTGTAACCCTTGAGCAGAGGTCCTCTCACTTGTGGCATGACTCTCGTAAGGTTAGAATCACTGCAAGCACAGCAAAGAAGGTTCCCATCAGAGGCAACCCTCAGACCTTTATCAGAGAGCACCTCTACCCCAGGTTCCATGGGAATGCAGCAACTCACCATGGCTTAGAAAGCGAGGCATCTGCTTTACAGTGGCTAGTGTGTGCAAGCGAGCCCTGGCTGTCAGCAAGCCCAGATGGAGTTTTGAACTCAGAGGAACTGCTGGAGATCAAATGCCCTCTCCTTACGAGTGATGAGTCTCTGGAGGACCTGTTCAGAAGTCAGAGGTATGATGTGAGGATGGTGGAGGGGACACCTCAGCTGCAGCCAAATGGTCCACGGGGCTTCTATATGCAAGTGCAGCTTGCCATGTTCTGTACAGGGCTGAGGGCCTGTAAGCTGCTCATCTGGGTTCCATCACAGCAAGTTCTGCTACATGTCCCATACAATGAGCAATTCTGTGCCAAGACTGTAGCTAGACTAAAAACCTTTTAAGTATATGCTTCCTCATGTGTCAGATGAGTTTCAGGCAGGTTGCTTTCCACAAGATACTTGCAGCTTTGTAAATAAGCAGGAATGAGAATAATTAGGGTTAAGGATAGGATATTAGGTAATTGGGGTGGGATGTGAAGACTGGAACTATTTTAAATCAGTTGTGTTAAACAAGAGACAGCCTGTGATTTGTGTTTTAGAAAATGTATAATTTAATATAAGTTGTATAAAATCAGTTGTGATTTGTTGATCGGTGTTTGTTGTTTTCTGGAAGCAAGAGACACCTTCTACTGACCATCCTGAGGTAACATTTTCAAGCATTTAATTTCCATATGTAATAAACCAAGATGGAATTAATTAGCAAACTTGACATGACTTATTCCTTCAAATCAGAGATCAAAGATAAAAAAATATCAAATTAAGATAAAAAAAATAACTATTTACAGCAGGTAACTTCTGGTGACATTGTAA
>NW_015505747.1:290194-291092 GCF_001515645.1 Sinocyclocheilus grahami
ACTTGCCTAGTAATTCTGCACACAGTGTATATACAAAAGGTAAGGTAAAGGTAAGATTTGGTAGGTGTACATTAAGTGTAACATTAAGTCTAATCATGCTATCACCTGATACAAGGAATAAGGTAGGTAAACATCAAGTGTAATAATAATGAATGATTTTGAAATAAGACAACTGTGAAAGTTTAGAAATTTATTTTAAGTATACAAACTAGTGCTGGCCAACGATTAATTGCATTCAAAATGCAAGTTTTTGTTTACATAATATATGTGTGTGTACTGTGTATGTTCTGTACAGGGCTGAGGGCCTGTAAGCTGCTCATCTGGGTTCCATCACAGCAAGTTATGCTACATGTCCCATACAATGAGCAATTCTGTGCCAAGACTGTAGCTAGACTAAAAACCTTTTAAGTATATGCTTCCTCATGTGTCAGATGAGTTTCAGGCAGGTTGCTTTCCACAAGATACTTGCAGCTTTGTAAATAAGCAGGAATGAGAATAATTAGGGTTAAGGATAGGATATTAGGTAATTGGGGTGGGATGTGAAGACTGGAACTATTTTAAATCAGTTGTGTTAAACAAGAGACAGCCTGTGATTTGTGTTTTAGAAAATGTATAATTTTAATATAAGTTGTATAAAATCAGTTGTGATTTGTTGATCGGTGTTTGTTGTTTTCTGGAAGCAAGAGACACCTTCTACTGACCATCCTGAGGTAACATTTTCAAGCATTTAATTTCCATATGTAATAAACCAAGATGGAATTAATTTGTAAACTTGACATGACTTATTCCTTCAAATCAGAGATCAAAGATAAAAAAATATCAAATTAAGATAAAAAAAATAACTATTTACAGCAGGTAACTTCTGGTGACATTGTAAAGGTTTATAAAAATTACTATT
>NW_015505747.1:292601-356094 GCF_001515645.1 Sinocyclocheilus grahami
TTTTAAGTATATGCTTCCTCATGTGTCAGATGAGTTTCAGGCAGGTTGCTTTCCACAAGATACTTGCAGCTTTGTAAATAAGCAGGAATGAGAATAATTAGGGTTAAGGATAGGATATTAGGTAATTGGGGTGGGATGTGAAGACTGGAACTATTTTAAATCAGTTGTGTTAAACAAGAGACAGCCTGTGATTTGTGTTTTAGAAAATGTATAATTTTAATATAAGTTGTATAAAATCAGTTGTGATTTGTTGATCGGTGTTTGTTGTTTTCTGGAAGCAAGAGACACCTTCTACTGACCATCCTGAGGTAACATTTTCAAGCATTTAATTTCCATATGTAATAAACCAAGATGGAATTAATTTGTAAACTTGACATGACTTATTCCTTCAAATCAGAGATCAAAGATAAAAAAATATCAAATTAAGATAAAAAAAATAACTATTTACAGCAGGTAACTTCTGGTGACATTGTAAAGGTTTATAAAAATAACTATTACAGCAGGTAACTTCTGGTGACGTTGTAAAGGTTTATAAAAATACTACAGCAGGTAACTTCTGGTGACATTGTAAAGGTTTATAAAAATTACTATTGACAGCAGGTAACTTCTGGTGACATTGTAAAGGTTTATAAAAAAACGACTACAGCAGGTAAGTTCTGGTGACATTGTAAAGGTTTATAAAAATAACTATTTCAAAAGGTAACATCTGGTCACAAAATAACTACTTACACTATTTACACTGATTAGTTAAAGGAAAACCACAGCAAAATGCATCGACAGTCGTGGAACGCACCTACAAATCAACACATTCATCCTCTACATCAGAAATTATGTCACTGCGAAGGTTACACAGGGCTGCACACATTCTCAAAATGTTATCAATCTTAGGGGTGAGGTTAATTGGAACTGTTTGAGAAAGGATTTTTTCAGTCGGCATATGACCCGCTCAACATGGACACGTACATTGGCAATGCGCCTAGTGTTGGTGGTGTCTTCTTCAGAGAGTTGCATGCCTCTCTTGGTGAATGCTGGAATGACAAGTTTCACCTTCCTTTCATACAGGAGATCGGTAACGGTGAAGCCTCTGTCTGCCATTACTTCATCGCCTGGACAAAGGTATTCCAGGAACCCTGAATTTGCAGTTATGAATTTGTCACTGCACCTTCCTCCATACGCTGGTGAGATGAACATGATCAGTCCACATGGTGCAATAGAGACCAGGTATTTGATGGTGTTCTGGCCGTAGTAATGGCTGTAGGACTCGCCTCTTGAGAAAGTTGCGTGGCTTTTGAAGGGGTGTCTCTGAACAGTCATCGTTGTATTTGGGAATTGTTCTCTGAAACACTGAGGCATTGTTGCCTGGATTGTCTCCCTGGGAAGCCATGGTATGTAATCCCTCATGTTCTCCTCCATGATGTCAATCCAACATGAAATCACCTTGCTTACAATGGACTGAGAAACACCAAACCTTTCAGCAAGATCACCCTGCAATAAATTAAGACGCAGCTTCATCAGGAGCTGATCCCAAGTGTGTAGCTGGAAGCTGTTGGTGTATGTACTGGACCTGGTAAGGTGCTCGGCAACTGAATGAAATGCATCCAATGTCAACCCTGTGTATTGCTGACAAAGGTTGTTTTGCAATAAATTAAGACACAGTTTCATCAGAGTCATCAGGAGCTGATCCCAAGTGTGTAGCTGGAAGCTGTTGGTGTATGTACTGGACCTGGTAAGGTGCTCGGCAACTGAATGAAATGCATCCAATGTCAACCCTGTGTTTAGCTGACAAAGGTTGTTTTTTCTCAGCAGAGTTATGTACAATGGCACCGGCTCAATGCATTGTGTTCCCATATTAGATGTAGGTGGCTTCAGGTTGAGTTGAGATTTTGAACTGTAGTTGTGGTCAGAGACAGATGGATCCTCCCATTGTGTTTCTGCATCACAGTTCAGGGGCATGTGGATGTGATCACCCTCATAGTTGTCCACTGCATCACTGGTGGTTATCCATACATCTGTGGAAATAGTATTAAACATTTTTACATTAATACTTTAAATACATCATGAGAATTGATGTATGATGGGACCCATACTTAGAACAGTGTGTGTGTGAGAGAGAGATGCATTAAAAACAAAACAGTATACACGCTCTAACTGTAGTGTTAAAACGTAGATCAATATCTGACTGAGAAATGTAGCTAGCTGGCCTGCTATCATCTGCAATCTCTGTAACTTACAGGAATAATGTGAGCTATTGTAATGTACCATAATATCTTGTACTATCGTAAATATGAAATAAATAGGTGGGCAATGGTAATCATGCAAAATTCGTTGTACTTTGTTAACTGCTCGTTACTGATCTTAAATGTATTCACAGAACGGACTTTATAAATCTAACGTTAGGCGAACAAGCACAAAGCTATCTAAGTTAACGTTAGCTTACCTGAATCTGACAACCTTTTCAGCACCTGGCGTGACTTCTTTACCGGAACATCGTAGCCGAGCCATTTCTCGGGGTAAGGGTGTTCGTCAGTCGGCTTCCCGTTCATGAAATGGTACGAATACACATAAGGGTGCTTGGGTGGGCGCTTCAAATTTAAAGCCTTCAGCCATTGCCTCAAGTGCTCCTCTTCTTTAGGTGGCGGGTGTAAATTGTAAAGTGCACCACAACACTCCGACCGCTTCACATTGTGTTCGTAACATCGTTGGTGCAATTGTTCTCTTCTCTTAATCCAATTGTTATGGCAGCCCCTAACTGAGCATATAATACTTGACATTTGCGTTCCGTTATCTAGCCACTATCTTAGGTAGGTCCCTCTCAGCCGGAAGTAAGATGACAAAATGAACGCAATGGCGGCACCATTGTTGCCATGGAAAATAAGGTGAATACCATGCCATAAAAGTAACCTAAAATGAAAAGTACACAAGAATAAGAATAGCTGTTATTTTAACACTATTGTTATTGCTTCCTTTTTCTGCATATTTATACCCACACTATATCACACTACTGTAGCATTGACAGACAAAGCAAAGTTCAGAGATGATGAGGACATCTTTTAAATTTGGACAAATCCCAGGCACATGTTATGTGTGCCCTCTTATGCTATATTTCCAAAACATCCGACCCTGAGGCTAGAAGTACATACATAGCAGCAAATAAATCCAGAATCGAAATTCCAAGAAGATTTCCCCAAGCCAGAAGAGGCTCATGGTTTCGATTAACAGTGTTCAGCTCTGTAGGCATCTGGCTGGAGAGCGGGAATTTAAGAATGTATTGCCAGTTCTGTTCCTCTTCTTGCAGGGGGTTACTGCTTTCCAAACGGCTTCAGGCAAAGGGTTCTCCATGTATTTGTCAAATGGCTTTAACTTGTTTCTCTCCCTCGTTTCTCGCTAAATTTAAACGTAATCTTGACTCCAAGCTGGCTGATATAATAACAAATCTGAACTGGGTCAAGGACTAAAGTCATTCTGCCATAATTACTGCACTTGTTGATGCCACCAATAAACAAGAACTCATGAGCTCACTGATACAGAGCCTGCTTATCTCACTTCAGTGTCCTCACAATAAGTTCCAATAAGACTGACTGGATTTTAACAAATTGAGTTTGCCTGAAAAAGTCAGATTTACATGGCCCAGGTTGTTCACTTTACACCTTTCTGAGTAGTTTTTAGGCAGATAAAAACTGCAAAATGGCTCAGATTTCATGCCAACAGTCAAAATTCTAGCTCTGTGAGTGCCAGACTTAAATATCCTAGTTTAATTAGAACATCACATTAAGATTTATCTATTTTTATTCATATATTATCTATCATTTAAGATTTTAAATGCAGTCAGGTCAACACTTGACATGATTTAAAGGGGTCATGAACTGAGAAACCAATATTCCCTTGATCTTTTGACATATTAGGCTGTACTATAAAAACATCCTGTAAGTTTGAGAACTCATTAAAAACATTATTGTTAGTCTAAAAACAGCTTATATTGAAGGCAGTCTGCCAAAACGTCAGCGTGTGGAATGTACGACTCTATGATGTAATAGTGTGGCTGAACACCACCTCCTCAGATGAAGATCAACACCTGCTTCTACATCGCTGCCTGTTTAGCCCCGCCCACCGATTTGCACATGTAGTGTAAATAACGAGAGAGGCGAACGCAGGTCTATGCAGAACCAAGTGATGGCTCCAAAGATTTAACCGCGGATTTGTTTACAAACAAGGCACAATTTGACACGGGATTTAAAAAAAGATTGAAACTAAAATACGATGCTGTGCCGACTATATTGGATCCGACAGTAATGTCGCTCCACACAAGTGTGAGTAACTGTGTTTATTATGTGGTCACTATTGCTTTGTCTGTTAAACAGATTGTTTGATATGAGAATTTATGCGTTTTTAACCTAAATCACTGCAGTGTCCATCTGTGAAGGACGTAGGCTGTCAAAACTACACAACTATTAGCCAATCACAGCAGTGGGCGTTTACAACTGGGTTTACAATCCGCCATGCCTATTCAAGTAGAGCGTTCCCATGAGGGGGTTAAAAACAGAACAGAAAATAGCCTGTTACTTCTAGATTATGATTGATGCAAAAATCTTGATAACATCACAAGTGCACCTCAGAGAACCGTACAAAATAAAAAAACAAAGGCAGTTCATGACCCCTTTAATATTTTTGCTTTTAATAAAATTGAATGTAAATTGAGATTTCAGAACATGAAAGGCTGTTGACAAATTTCTCCTCTCTGCTGCATAGTATCACTACTGACCAAATATTTGCAGCAATGTAGAAAGAAAGGTCACCACTAATTGTAATATTTGTTCAATTATGGCCTGGTTTAATAATGACAGTTTCTACTTTTAAAGAAACTATACTAATATATAAAATTCCCCCTACATCTTATAGGACAGAGTATCTCAGAGCAACACTGTAAAATCTTGCAGAAGCCCTCTGCAGGTTTTTGACCTCCGATTAGCGTTGTTTTGGAACAGTAGAGCTCTTTCAAAGAGAAACAGATTTTCATGCTGATGTGCGATGTTGGGTTCTCTCTAGTGAACATATTGGCTCGTGCATCACCTGCTCTCTGCCGCTGACTAGCCTCACTGATAGTGGAGAGTGAGAGCCGAGCAATTCCTCTAATCAATAAACAAATTTACCAGCATTACTATCACCTCCAAATGCTTCAGGCATCACGGTGCACGGCAACATATGCCATTAACATTAAAATTTGATGTATTTCAATCAACTTTACTGCCACCCCACTTATTTCATGATTATCTTTCCCTAAAATACACTAGTATAATTAGAACTTCAAATTAAGATTTATGAAAAGTGCCTCATTTCATAATGTTGGTATAGCAATAAGCCACTATACTCAGGATTCTTAAATTTTGCCTTGCATAAAATCTCAGTGTACATTTCATTCATGTTATACAAGCACTTCCTATCCATCAATTCACTTCCTACTCATATTTATTAATGTAGATGTCATACACAAATAAATGTGAGGTTTAGAAAGTTTTTTTAAATACATATTTTCATTAAGTAAGGATGCAATAAATTTATCAAAAGTGACAGTAAGCCTTTTACAATGTTACAAAAGAAATGTTTTTTTTCTAATTACACTTTAAAATATATACAAATAGAATAACATTCCTATTTGTATACTTGTAATAATATTTTACAGTATTATTAGCTTTTACTGTATAGTAGGGATGTGCATCTCATGACTCAGGCCGATACGATACGCATCTCGATGCATAGCCAACGATACGATACATTAAAGATACATATGAAGCAGCTACCGATGCGATGCGATACGATTCACCGCTATTACGATGCAGTGTGATCCGATTTCGATTCGATTCGATTCAACACAATGCGATTCGATGCAATATGCAATGGAGAAAGTATGATCACTTTTAATGCCTCAAGGCCTGTTTCATAAAACAAGTTAGCCAAATAAACCAGGATTATTTCAGTTATTCTGGCTCCTTGTCAAATGATTCGGTTCCATAAAGCAAATTTAACATAGGCCTAGATCAAGCTAGTCACTGTAGCAACTTATGCTGGGAAACTAACCTGGTCTAAAGCAGGCTAACTGTTAGACTAAGTTAAGCACCTCTACTGACCAACAGGAACACAATGATATTACCACTGTCTCATACTATTATTTGACTTTTTTTTTTACAGTTTCTAGCCATGCAGCCTTTCTCTCTGGTTTTATTACAGCTGTACCTTTTATAGTTTGCAGAACAGATAGCAGAACATCAGACCATAACAATCTAAAATTGCTATTTAAAGCATTACAATAACTAAATTAAAAGTTAAAATCACTGAATTAAAAATCTAAATAAATAATAAAGAAAATGACCACATTTTAACTGCTATGAGATACACACATTAACTCATTTGAGCTTAGTAATTAGTAGCCTACTGTAGCCTACTAGTTTACATTTGATTTACCAATTAAAATAGTCCACTTACAGTTACTGCTATCATAAAAATACACTTTATATGTAGGTTTAAAATCCTACAAAAGACACATTTAATTTCCAAAAACAAATTTTTTAGCAAAATGTATATTTTACTCAGAATTATTGCGCTCCTATTCATTGCGCTCCACTAGTAATTATATATAAATAAATCGGTTTTTACCGATGCAAATATGTTAGAAACGATGCATCACGATACAAATGACAACTTGTAGCCGATGCACACTTTTAAAACCGATGCATCGCATCGTTAACTTTTTATGCCGATGCACCGAGCGAATCGGGGAATCTTCCCATCCCTACTGTATAGACATTAGGGACAATGTCAGTTCACACAATCTCACTTATTTCTGGACGCTTAATCTTAAACAGCCTTTAATTGTCGATCATGGATCGAATCGATCCACCATGGCAAACCGCGAATATATTTGTGCTGTTTATGCATTTGAGACGTTGTGTTTTCCTCAGTGCATAACTGACATGTCACGAGTATATTTTTCCTCTGTAAATGTTAGAAAAAAATGCAAATATATACATTTTTCTTGCTGTCAGGAGTGGGCGAGGCATACGCGAGTGAACGCTAAACAGATGGTGAGCAATAATTCTGAGTCAAATATGCATTTTGCTAAAATATTCGTTGTTGGACATTAAATGTGCCTTTTGTAGAATTTTAAACCTACATATAGGTGCATTCTTATGGTAGCAGTAACTGTAAAGGGACTATTGTAATGCGTAAATAAAATGTAAGCTAATACAGTCCTGTATTACTAAGCTTACTACTTAATTACTACTTAATGTGTGCTTCTTATAGCAGTTAAAATGTAGTTAACTTTTAGTTTAGTGTTTTTAATGCTTTAAAGAGCAATGTTAGATTGTAAAGTTCTAATGCTATCTGTTCTAACTATAAAAGGTACAGCTGTCATAAAACCAGAGAAAAAGGCTGCATGGCTATGATAGTATGTGAGAGAGTCAGTGGTAATATCATTGCATTCCTATTGTTCAGTGTTAGAGGAGCTCAGCTTAGTCTGACAGTTTGCCTGCCCTGGACCAGGTTAGCTTTCCAGCATAAGTTGCCACAGTGACTGATTTTGAACTTTGTTAAATTTGTTTTATGGAACCAAATCATTTGACAATGAGTCAGACTATAACTGAAATAAGCCTGGCCTATTTGGTAAACTTGTTTTATGAAACGTTAGAAGTCCGAAGATAATAATTTATGATTTATAATTTATAATTATTCATTTACAATAATTTATGATTTGCTGTCTGTCTGAACCAAAGAAATAAATGCGATCATATTTTTTCCATTGCATCGTATTGCATCGAATCGCATTGTGTTGAATCTGATCAAATCGAAATCTCGTTGTTGGACATTAAATGTGCCTTTTGTAGAATTTTAAACCTACATATAGGTGCATTCTTATGGTAGCAGTAACTGTAAAGGGACTATTGTAATGCGTAAATAAAATGTAAGCTAATACAGTCCTAATTACTAAGCTTACTACTTAATTACTACTTAATGTGTGCTTCTTATAGCAGTTAAAATGTAGTTAACTTTTAGTTTAGTGTTTTTAATGCTTTAAAGAGCAATGTTAGATTGTAAAGTTCTAATGCTATCTGTTCTAACTATAAAAGGTACAGCTGTCATAAAACCAGAGAAAAAGGCTGCATGGCTATGATAGTATGTGAGAGAGTCAGTGGTAATATCATTGCATTCCTATTGTTCAGTGTTAGAGGAGCTCAGCTTAGTCTGACAGTTTGCCTGCCCTGGACCAGGTTAGCTTTCCAGCATAAGTTGCCACAGTGATAAAGGGACTATTGTAATGCGTAAATAAAATGTAAGCTAATACAGTCCTGTATTACTAAGCTTACTACTTAATTACTACTTAATGTGTGCTTCTTATAGCAGTTAAAATGTAGTTAACTTTTAGTTTAGTGTTTTTAATGCTTTAAAGAGCAATGCTAGATTGTAAAGTTCTAATGCTATCTGTTCTAACTATAAAAGGTACAGCTGTCATAAAACCAGAGAAAAAGGCTGCATGGCTATGATAGTATGTGAGAGAGTCAGTGGTAATATCATTGCATTCCTATTGTTCAGTGTTAGAGGAGCTCAGCTTAGTCTGACAGTTTGCCTGCCCTGGACCATGTTAGCTTTCCAGCATAAGTTGCCACAGTGACTGATTTTGATCTTTGTTAAATTTGTTTTATGGAACCAAATCATTTGACATTTGCCTGCCCTGGACCAGGTTAGCTTTCCAGCATAAGTTGCCACAGTGACTGATTTTGAACGTTGTTAAATTTGTTTTATGGAACCAAATCATTTGACAATGAGTCAGACTATAACTGAAATAAGCCTGGCCTATTTGGTAAACTTGTTTTATGAAACGTTAGAAGTCCGAAGATAATAATTTATGATTTATAATTTATAATTATTCATTTACAATAATTTATGATTTGCTGTCTGTCTGAACCAAAGAAATAAATGCGATCATATTTTTTCCATTGCATCGTATTGCATCGAATCGCATTGTGTTGAATCTGATCAAATCGAAATCGGATCACACTGCATCGTAATAGCGGTGAATCGTATCGTATCGCATCGCATCACTAGCTACTTCATATGTATCTTCTATGTATCGTATCGTTGGCTATGCATCGAGATGCGTATCGCATCGGCCTCAGTTATGGAGATGCACATCCCTAGTATAGATCAACTAAATGCTTTGGTGAGCATAAGAGCCTTGTTTCAAAAACATTTAAAGAAATCTTACCACCTCAAACTTTTGAATGGTAGCGCAATTCATAAAATATGCACTGTTCTCAGTTGGATTCAGGTTATTTACTTCAGAAACCAATTTAAAGTAAAGATCAGAATGATCAGAATGAATGAAAGGTGAACAATCAGCCAGTCACATTCTAGAGATGAACATTTGACCATAAGTTAAGACATAGAACATAGTTTTCAGACAGAATCTATAGTGTAAAGCCTTGCATTAAAATGAAGAAGAGATGCATGCTTCAAGCTAATGTGATGTTTTCTGTGGAAAAAGAAGACATCTGGTTAAAGAAGCATTTCATGTTCTCTGAGTAAATATCATTACAACCCAGTGCATATTAGCCATCATTACCTTTCAATATTGCAGTACTGCTGGCATTCACATTTTGAATATTAATGATACATCGGATCACACTGCATCGTAATAGCGGTGAATCGTATCGTATCGCATCGCATCACTAGCTACTTCATATGTATCTTCTATGTATCGTATCGTTGGCTATGCATCGAGATGCGTATCGCTACGGCCTCAGTTATGGAGATGCACATCCCTAGTATAGATCAACTAAATGCTGCCTTGGTGAGCATAAGAGCCTTGCTTCAAAAACATTTAAAGAAATCTTACCACCTCAAACTTTTGAATGGTAGCGCAATTCATAAAATATGTACTGTTCTCAGTTGGATTCAGGTTATTTACTTCAGAAACCAATTTAAAGTAAAGATCAGAATGATCAGAATGAATGAAAGGTGAACAATCAGCCAGTCGCATTCTAGAGATGAACATTTGACCATAAGTTAAGACATAGAACATAGTTTTCAGACAGAATCTATAGTGTAAAGCCTTGCATTAAAATGAAGAAGAGATGCATGCTTCAAGCTAATGTGATGTTTTCTGTGGAAAAAGAAGACATCTGGTTAAAGAAGCATTTCATGTTCTCTGAGTAAATATCATTACAACCCAGTGCATATTAGCCATCATTACCTTTCAATATTGCAGTACTGCTGGCATTCACATTTTGAATATTAATGATACAGTACATTTGCATAATGTGCTGCGTATGGTATAATATAAGCATGGTCTGTACATTTCTATAATTCTTCTAAGCCAGGGGATTCCTGTCCACACAACAGACGTCCAGTTTTGACCTACGGCTGCTGAAAAGCAAAAGAAATTGTGCTTTATTGAACTGGAGCTTGTCAGCATTTTCGGAGAGCTAGTAAAGTATAATTGTGTCATCCTTTACAAAGCAGTGTTGGGTTGACAGCAGCCACAGAAGCCTCATTACTCTGTGTTTTATAGGGCTGTTTGAGGATGGCAAGATCGTTTGGTGATGAATAATGTCTTTCTCACTGGGAGCTACAGTAAAACATACAACAGCACCGGCTCTCCCAAAGATACATGGATCATCTTGAATGAGATCGAGTCCACAGAGGAATTAAGCACGGTTTTCGTCTGACACCCCTTGACATGCATATGGGCAGGAGAGAGTGGATGAACAGAAAATATTTTGAGCCGCATGTCAGGAGAGTGGCAGATGGACAGTTCACGTTGAAATTAAACACAGCAACAACTGGATAAAAAAAAACACACCTGGAAAATAAATCGTTGTTTTCCCATCCTAAAGGGAATAAAACACCAGAATATCTTTGTACTGTTTATTACAGCTATTTTGATTAATGGCTAGAATTAGTCAAGAAAAATGAAATAATTTCAGTAATACAATAATACATATAAAAACAAAGTACTAAACAACAAATAATAATAACAATATCATTAATTATTTGTGCACTGTCATTATGTGATTACCATTTAACAATCCTTGCAAATAAGACAGTGAAGGATTGTTTCCGTGTGGATTGTGTAAAAGTGTTTTTGCTGTGTCTCAGACCTCAGTGGAGTTGTAAACAGGTCATATAAATCCAAAACAGGCTCATTTGACAGTTTAATGGAAGTCTTCATTAATTTTCTCCTGGAAACACATAGTGGGCTGAATCAAAAACGAAGAGCAGTGAAACTTTATTAGATGTTATTAAGGCAGGGAGCCACTCCTGAGACCCCCGACTTCAAATAATGTATTAAGTTTGAAACTTAATTTTGTATCCACAATTGAACGGGGGGTCCCAAGAGGAAGAAAAGATTTAAGATCCACAGAATGGATATATGATGGGAATGGTTTTTAATATTACCAAAGTTAAAATGCGATACGATTAAAAGAATGAAGCAGATCTTGCATTAATTTGCTGAAGGAATGGAGCCCTGGATATAAGATCCTTTTAAACTGATTTACCCCAAAGTTTGCCTGAATAGACTCTGGTTTTGATAGACAGGCGATGCCGATGAATTAGTATAATGAAATTTGAAGCGAAAATGAAAATGTCATTTCACAAGAAAAACGATCCAGTGAACATTGTTTTAAAGCATCATCAGTACAAGGCCTGTTATACAAGACATGATTTTGGGGGGAAAAGGATCAATGGAGCATTGTTAAGGAGGCCTGCAGCATTACATATTGACTAAACGAACATCTGACAGTGAGTCTTAATTAAGCCAACACACACCGGTCTGCCTTAAGACCTGCCTTATGGCTCCTGTTAATTAACTCCAGCAATGCACCATCGCTCAGCCCTTAAACGCACACAAAAACCTGCAAAAGTTTTGCTGCAAATCACTCATTCACACAGTCAGTAAAATAACAAATTGTTCCAGTGATTTTCAATTATATTTATCTCTGACAGAAATCAAAAGATAAATTGGGTTAATTAATAAAATGCGCATAATGATTCCATTTATACTGTCCGATTAAGAACGTTTTATAAGCATGATGTATTATTAACAAATCGTAAATCATTGCAGTCTGAGTTAATCGCCCCCATTCATTCAAGCCATCCTAAAATAAATGTTTTTTTTTCTTTTACGCTCCCACAGTCTTGTTCTAGATTAATGAGCTAACCAAGTCTAATCTTGTTTATGGTGCTACGAACTCCTATTTCTCTTCAATCTCCTGCAGTATTTCCAAGTGCCTGGCTGGTTCATGAACCCAACTGCACTGGCATTACAAAGAGAGTCTGGAAGCATAGCCCATCAGTGTGCGATTTCACTGGCGTCCTCCAATAGGTAATAGAGGCAGAAAGCAGAAATCATCAATCAAAAGGCGGGTCACCATTCATAGCCATCTCAGGACGGGCACTATATAACCGCAGCTGCTAAACAGCACTAATTTCCCAGAATGAAATACGTTGCGGCCACAACGGCCATTTGCAGGATTTGTATCGGAGGCCATATTTCAAGGTCATGCTTCGGCTTCTGCCTATTAAAGCCTGTTTGAAACATTGAAGGGGCAGTTTATGTCTCGCTGGCTTCTCGCTGAGGTCTACGCACCGGCGCGATGGCTGATGTAAAGAGCGCTGAGTGATGAAAGAGGAGGGAGAGGGGAGGAAAAGGGAGGAAAAGAAATGATCGAAGGAAAAAGGAGGAGGAGGGAAGGAGTTCCAGTTAAATGTGAATTAACGGACAATGGCCTTTTTTCACTGTCAGTGAGATTCGAGCATCGCTGGGATGTAAGTGTTCGCCACAGAACAGCCGGATCGATGCAGTGTAAAAGTTGTCATCAAAAAAATAAACAAATATTTATGAATGCTGCCTCTCTTAGTGGTCTATGGCAGGAGCCTTCAACCGTTTTTTTGGTCAAGCACTGAACAGTTACAAAATGCATATGCAATTACTATTTTAAAATAATATTAGAATTAATATAGTAATTAAAAATATATTTATTATAATGTATTAGTACATTAAAATTACATGTAGGATGCACGTCATGTTGACATTTAGCTGCATTTTCATCCGAAACCAAGTGAAACAGAAATACAGATCAAGGTAATTGAAGTGCTTTGGATCAGTAATATCTTGTTGAGTTCAACATTTTTGACAAAATTATTAGACCACATAACTGCTACTAAGATGTTTGGGTTACTAAGATTTCCCAGCACCGTTTCATCAACGTCGTCACATTTCTCAAAGCGTGTCAGCAGTTGCATGCACACTGAGGTAAATACAAATGAGGCTATCTTTCTGGGGACAGGTGTGTATTACAGTACAATGTTAGTTAACAATAAATGCAGTCTAGCTTTTAAAATTCTTTGCACTTGGTTACTTACCCACTGTGCACATGCGCACAGTTATTAATCTGCGTCATGCTGCAAACTTCTTAATTCAGAGTACTGTTGTTTTCAGTTAGGACATTGTGTTCATTACTCTGATTCAATCTGTGCAGCACTGGGGAAACTCGGCTAAACTAGTGGCAGGTGTTGTTCTTATTGGAAAATGACTGTCTAATTCTTCACATCATTTCTACTGATGCGTCTGTGGTTTTGGGTGAAGGCATGAGATCACAATGAGCCTCCTCCCATGTTTATCCTTGTATACCGACTACAAATGGGGCATGAACACCGTGCTCAGCATGAATGCTCGGCCTCACTTGAAGAAATCATGTCGGTTTAACGTTTGGAAAAACTGCAGCGCCACCTGCTGGCTAACCTCATAATCTCACCTCTGCCAGACCACTGCCAAATGCAAACATATGGACAAGTTACACTCCACTCATTCCAGAACAACTGTGCTCATTCATCCATACCTCAGAGCTGAAGTGTTTAGCCCCTGCCGGCAGAATGACCCCTGCACTTCTGTGAAGACTTGATCACTGTCAACTTTCGGCTGCAATATGAAAACAAACCTCTGCAGAGCTTTTCAGACTAAAGACAAAGGAAAAGATAAACAAGTCATGGCACATTAAATGCACTAAAACGAGTCTGTTTTCTATTTACTTGTATCTTCACATTAGACTGTACAATATAACATGTTTTCTGCAGCACCAGTACAGCCAGATGGTGGTTTATACAACTGAACATTTTAGCTTTATGGCTTTTAGACTATATTATTCCATGAAACGTCTATTTTCTGTTACACACAAGTACTGTGTGCAACACCTATTAGTCACGTTTAACAGATACATGAAAAGAAATGTAAATATTGGTCACAAACAGATCACTTTTAATGATTTTCAGTTGCACGGGTATAAACATGTTTTATAAATGCTACGGAATACACAATGGTGCTTTATTCGTCTATGCCCCTTTGCAAGCTTAAATTAGTGTGGATTTAATCTGATGGATTTGATTGTAATTAGTAATGTGAGATCCTTTGGTTCAACTGAGGAAGCATTGTTGGAGACTGCTATTGTTAAAAAAAAAAAAAAACTGAATTTACTCAAACATTGCCAGTAGATGGAGACAAGATGTATTGTTGCAGTGTGGCCCTACAGGGCACTGTCACTTAAAATGCAAAGTGCTTTCCTTCTGCAGTCCTGTTCAGAGAAGGGCAAACTGCAGAAATGATCAAAACGGCATGCAATAATTGATGCGGCGGTACACTGTCTCTGTGGTAATAACCTAATCTGCAAGATGTATGTTAAAGTTCACTTGATCTGGAACGCATCTGTACAAATGTCTGACAGACATCTTTAAGATGTCAGTTTTAAATACATTCTAACCCTGATAGCAAGCAACCATTGAATCAATGTTAAAAATGGTTGATTTGTCAATATTAATTGCATTGAATCAACATCACTTTGACAAGATGTATTGTTGCAGTGTGGCCCTACAGGGCACTGTCACTTAAAATGCAAAGTGCTTTCCTTCTGCAGTCCTGTTCAGAGAAGGGCAAACTGCAGAAATGATCAAAACGGCATGCAATAATTGATGCTGCAGTACACTGTCTCTGTGGTAATAACCTAATCTGCAAGATGTATGTTAAAGATCACTTGATCTGGAAAGCATCTGTACAAATGTCTGACAGACATCTTTAAGATGTCAGTTTTAAATACATTCTAACCCTGATAGCAAGCAACCATTGAATCAATGTTAAAAATGGTTGATTTGTCAATATTAATTGCATTGAATCAACATCACTTTTACACCCACAATTAATGTTGAAAAAATGTTGACATTTCAACAAACCACCTGTGATCAGCGTCTGCTTTAGTTGGGATCTTGACTCTTTGTACTTTAATGTTAGGTTTTTAATGTCACTTGTAACAATGTGCTAAAATATATTTGTTGAGGCAATGAAAACTAAGATCCACTGGGATCAGGTGATGGTGATCATGAATGTAATCATTGCGAGGTTATTTAAATAACTGCTCACAAGTGTGTTGTGTTTTTTATGTGTCAATAATGTGTGATGCTACAGTGTGAGATTAAAGCAGTGGTACGGCTATCATACTTCTATGAATTAACAGAACATACAAAAAAAAAAACGAATTAAATTGCTGAATCAATTAGACATCAAGAATCAGTGTATGAAACTCAACAATGGTGACAATCAACAAAAGATGATATGCTGAAATGCATGGGTATCAACATATACAGCACTCATTCATGACTCCCAGCATGCATTGCAGTTGATCTGGTTATCTGAATTAGTTTGATGATTGTCACCATTGTTGACGTTTGTATGAGTGTTGATGTTTAAATCTTTATGTAGCTACAGTGTGAGATTAAAGCAGTGGTACGGCTATCATACTTCTATGAATTAACAGAACCTACAAAAAAAAACGAATTAAATTGCTGAATCAATTAGACATCAAGAATCAGTGTATGAAACTCAACAATGGTGACAATCAACAAAAGATGATATGCTGAAATGCATGGGTATCAACATATACAGCACTCATTCATGACTCCCAGCATGCATTGCAGTTGATCTGGTTATCTGAATTAGTTTGATGATTGTCACCATTGTTGACGTTTGTATGAGTGTTGATGTTTAAATCTTTATGTATACTTTGCCACAGTATCTTTGCATTTGTGAAATAGAACATTTACATCTATAATGAAAGATCAACTTCAACACTTTTTATTATTTCTTTATTATAGCTTGACACCCATCACAAAAAGTAATCTACTCCAACTTCAGTGTTGGGTGTAACTAATTACTAATTACTAAGTAGTTACTAAGTAATTAGTTACTGTAATTTAATTACTTTTCCCTTGAAAATGTAAAGTAAGGGATTACTCTTATTTTTTCTGTAATTTAATTACAGTTACTTCTTATGTAATTGAACTTAATACTGTGTATAGACTGTAGAACACGTATATACAATACAATAATGGATTTAACATCAAAATTTAAAGTCTAACCTTAAAACGCATGCTTTTTATGTCCCCTTCTCACTTTAAATACTTTGGTGAGTTAATAAGAATATTGGTAACACTTTAGTGTCCAATTCTCACTATTAACTTGTTGGTTATGAATATTACTGGGATATTGGCTGCTTATTAGTACTAAGTAATTACTAAGTAATTAGTTACTGTAATTTAATTACTTTTCCCTTGAAAATGTAAAGTAAGGGATTACTCTTATTTTTTCTGTAATTTAATTACAGTTACTTCTTATGTAATTGAACTTAATACTGTGTATAGACTGTAGAACACGTATATACAATACAATAATGGATTTAACATCAAAATTTAAAGTCTAACCTTAAAACGCATGCTTTTTATGTCCCCTTCTCACTTTAAATACTTTGGTGAGTTAATAAGAATATTGGTAACACTTTAGTGTCCAATTCTCACTATTAACTTGTTGGTTATGAATATTACTGGGATATTGGCTGCTTATTATTACTTAAATAGGACATAATAATGTCTTATTCGGCAAGACCTTATTCTAAATCCTTAATACTATCCAATTCTTAAACTTAACAACTACTTTTGATCAAAACGGCATGCAATAATTGATGCGGCGGTACACTGTCTCTGTGGTAATAACCTAATCTGCAAGATGTATGTTAAAGTTCACTTGATCTGGAACGCATCTGTACAAATGTCTGACAGACATCTTTAAGATGTCAGTTTTAAATACATTCTAACCCTGATAGCAAGCAACCATTGAATCAATGTTAAAAATGGTTGATTTGTCAATATTAATTGCATTGAATCAACATCACTTTTACACCCACAATTAATGTTGAAAAAATGTTGACATTTCAACAAACCACCTGTGATCAGCGTCTGCTTTAGTTGGGATCTTGACTCTTTGTACTTTAATGTTAGGTTTTTAATGTCACTTGTAACAATGTGCTAAAATATATTTGTTGAGGCAATGAAAACTAAGATCCACTGGGATCAGGTGATGGTGATCATGAATGTAATCATTGCGAGGTTATTTAAATAACTGCTCACAAGTGTGTTGTGTTTTTTATGTGTCAATAATGTGTGATGCTACAGTGTGAGATTAAAGCAGTGGTACGGCTATCATACTTCTATGAATTAACAGAACATACAAAAAAAAAAACGAATTAAATTGCTGAATCAATTAGACATCAAGAATCAGTGTATGAAACTCAACAATGGTGACAATCAACAAAAGATGATATGCTGAAATGCATGGGTATCAACATATACAGCACTCATTCATGACTCCCAGCATGCATTGCAGTTGATCTGGTTATCTGAATTAGTTTGATGATTGTCACCATTGTTGACGTTTGTATGAGTGTTGATGTTTAAATCTTTATGTATACTTTGCCACAGTATCTTTGCATTTGTGAAATAGAACATTTACATCTATAATGAAAGATCAACTTCAACACTTTTTATTATTTCTTTATTATAGCTTGACACCCATCACAAAAAGTAATCTACTCCAACTTCAGTGTTGGGTGTAACTAATTACTAAGTACTAAGTAATTACTAAGTAATTAGTTACTGTAATTTAATTACTTTTCCCTTGAAAATGTAAAGTAAGGGATTACTCTTATTTTTTCTGTAATTTAATTACAGTTACTTCTTATGTAATTGAACTTAATACTGTGTATAGACTGTAGAACACGTATATACAATATAATAATGGATTTAACATCAAAATTTAAAGTCTAACCTTAAAACGCATGCTTTTTATGTACCCTTCTCACTTTAAATACTTTGGTGAGTTAATAAGAATATTGGTAACACTTTAGTGTCCAATTCTCACTATTAACTTGTTGGTTATGAATATTACTGGGATATTGGCTGCTTATTATTACTTAAATAGGACATAATAATGTCTTATTCGGCAAGACCTTATTCTAAATCCTTAATACTATCCAATTCTTAAACTTAACAACTACTTTTACTAAGTATTAATAAGCAGTTATAGGAGTATATTGAGGCAAAAGTCATAGTTAATAATTAGTTAATAGTGAGAATTGTACCCTAATCTAAAATGTGACCAGAATAATTTATGTAGTTACTTGAAAGAATTAAAAGAACCGTTTCATGTCTATCCTTGTATCATTAACTTGTCGAGGTTGATATAGGATTTAGAAAGTAAGTAGAAATACAAGTAATTACATACTTTTTGGAGAGGGTACTTTGTACAGTAATCTAATTACACTGTTGAAGATGTAATTAGTAACTAGTAATTAATTACTTTTTTAGAGTAACTTACCCAACACTGTCCAACTTTACTTTAAAACAGCTCTTTCTTTATTAATGCATGTGCTTATATTGAAACACTACTGTAAGCACTGCAAGAGAATTAACTTAATGAAAAGCAAGAGTCAAGAGCCCAACTAAAGCAAACACTGATCACAATAATGGTGCTTTGTTGAAATTTCAAACATTTTTCAACATTAATTGCGGGTGCAAAAGTGATAATAATTTAATGTCATTAACATTGACAAATCAACTTTTTTAACATTGATTGAATGGTTTTCACCTGCTCTTTTGCTATCTGGGAAATCATAAACATCTAATAAACGTCTATTTGACATCTGATAGGAAACGTCCTAATACCCAACACTGTCCAACTTTACTTTAAAACAGCTCTTTCTTTATTAATGCATGTGTTTATATTGAAACACTACTGTAAGCACTGAAAGAGAATTAACTTAATGAAAAGCAAGAGTCAAGAGCCCAACTAAAGCAAACACTGATCACAATAATGGTGCTTTGTTGAAATTTCAAACATTTTTCAACATTAATTGCGGGTGCAAAAGTGATAATAATTTAATGTCATTAACATTGACAAATCAACTTTTTTAACATTGATTGAATGGTTTTCACCTGCTCTTTTGCTATCTGGGAAATCATAAACATCTAATAAACGTCTATTTGACATCTGATAGGAAACGTCCTACTATTGCAGATGAGAAAAACACTAAAAGATAGATCTAGCAGATGTAAATGCAGACGTCAAATAGATGTCTCCGTGATGAACATATTGTAACGGCCACCTAATGTTGAACGTTATTCATGTTAATGCCCCTTTAAACGTTTTGCGGTAAGTTTCCTCTGGTAGAGGTTTCAATTTAATATATAGACGTTCATCAGAATAGCGTGGCCAACACAGCCCTGTTGAAAACAGCATATGCTGGTTAGGTATGTTTTGACGCTGGGATGCTGGTTTAAGCTGGTCCTTTGCTGGTTTGTGCTGGTTTAAGCTGGTCTTTTGCTGGTCCTTTTGCTGGTTTGTGCTGGTCCTTTGCCAGCACATGACCAGCATAAACCAGCAAAAGGACCAGCAAAGGACCAGCTTAAACCAGCATCAAAACATACCTAACCAGCATATGCTGTTTTTTTTCAACAGGGAGAAGGTACCAAATTGCGTTTTATGTTAAAATACTTTAATCCTATAAAACTAAAAATAAAAAAAGTAATTTACTCACTATCATGTTGTTCCGGACCGTATGACTTTTCCCCCCGAAGAACATAAAAATGCTTTTGGTTGAATTCAATACATCGTGACTCACTTTAATGCTCATAAAGCGTGTCAGCAAACAGTCCACGTGGATCGCGGTTCGATTTCTTAGTGCTCTGGTAAGTGAAAAACCAATTTTATGTTAAAATACTTTAATCCTATAAAAATAAAAATAAAAAAAGTAATTTACTCACTATCATGTTGTTCCGTATGACTTTTCCCCCCGAAGAACATAAAAATGCTTTTGGTTGAATTCAATACATCGTGACTCACTTTAATGCTCATAAAGCGTGTCAGCAAACAGTCCACGTGGATCGCGGTTCGATTTCTTAGTGCTCTGGTAAGTGAAAAACCAACACAATATTTACACTTTAATTTTTTTTTTTTTTTTTATCGCAGCTGCCCTCTTGCGCGCCATCCAGTAGTTGGCGGAAATGCCCCTTTTACCGCCATTAATGGTAGAAAAAGACAATTGTATATTTCTAATTGTTTTGATCGTTTTGTATATGATGGTAAATGCTAGTAAGATGAATATACCATTCATCCTTTTTAAATGAACAAACAAACAATAAATGCCAGACAGTCACTGATAATTCTCTGGCTGAGCCTTACAGCTGATAAAGGTGTGAGCTGGAATATAAACTCAGTCAAGCTGGTTTAATTAAGTCTTTCTGCAGTCAACAAAGACCTCTGTGTCGATGTCCTCCAGAGTCAGTACTGTCTGATTCTGACATTTTCAAGACAGGCTTGTCTTAACTTTTGTATGGCTGAATTTCACCAAGCTGCTTCATTATACAAACCTTGAATGTCCTTTCAGACACAAATGCCTTTCAACATGCAGTGTGTTGTTTTTTATAGGATGTTTGATACAGTAGCCTATATGGCTCAAAAGACACTCAAGCTTCTGTTTAAATTAATCATGTCAGGTTAATGTTTTGTTTTATTTTCATGTGGGACAGCTATACAGAAATGTTGATGGACACAAGACAATATTCAAGTTACTTTACAATACTACTGTAAGCAAACACAAAGGGAACCAGATAGCACACGTATGTAAGGTGTCTGTTCAAGATTATTGATCTGGAAAGCATCTGCTTTGTACAAACATCTGACAGATGTCTTTAAGATGTCAGTTTTACATATAAAGCATCGTAAGCTTAAATTGATCGTAGCTCAATTGGTTTCAATGGGTCTACGACGTAGGCCTACTTAAGTTTACAATGCTTTTGGGAAACGCAGCCCTGTTCTGTTCTTGATGTAGACTTACCAGCCAACACGGACGGCAGCAGAAACACCGATGGGACAAAAGGAACACAATCCAAAACTGAAAGAAAAAATACATGTGCATGTATGAAACACATACAGAATACATTCTTTCGGTGGTGGAGTAAGACCCCATGAACCAGAGGTCTTGTGTAGCTTAAAAACCACAAGTTATCTTATTATAATGAGGACCGTTGAGATTTAGGAAAAGTTTCGTCACGTGGCAGTACAAGGAGCGAAGCGAACCTTGACACTGTAGGTCTTGGAACAGATAGTTAAGACAATTATGCCAGCAAGAAGTCAGTCAATAAAGCCAAAAAAGGACTAGCAGGGATATTATTAAATACAGAACCAGCACCTGTACTTTATTGAAAATGATGAACATTCATAGTGTTGAAGCACCTCTCCCGGTGTTATGCTCATGCAGACTCTACACAAACGCATTGGTCCACTGTATCTGTGCTAAATGATTTCCTCTAACCGCAGGATATTACAGGAAGCCGCTTTCAAAAACCCTTCTGCGCGTCGCAGGAACACAGTTCATTATCTGCTGGTGTTGGAGCAGACCTCATCAATTTTTCAGCTGCTAGACGGAGGTTAAAGGACAAACTGAGGCGTGTGGAAGCAGCACACGAGCAGATCATCACCTTAACCTCTCGCAGCGTCTAAATGAGCTGTGTTTTGGTTTACTGTGCGGATCATACACACGCTCAGAGACATTCCACACGAAAACAACAGTTTACAGCAAAGTCCTTGCATCACAATGAACAAAAACACAAAAAAAATCAGTTTGAACATAAATCAAGAGGGAACTAAAGAAGGACTAAGCACTAATATAGTGCATAACACACCAGTCTTTTCTTGTTCTCGGTTAAAAAGTCACTTTCAGATCGCCTTAAAGGGATAGTTCACGCAAAAATGAAAATTCTGTCATTTAATCACCCTCAAGTTGCTGCAAACCTGTACGACTTTCCATTTTATCTGTGGAACATACAAGGATACATTTTAATAACGCACTAGTTGTTCTTGTCAGTGCAATTATGAACAGCGACTGGAACATTCAAACATAAACAAGATGCAAAAGCATAATGAAAGTATTATAATTATGGAATAATATAAGTACAATTTATACATACACCTTCTGCATTATATTTCAAACCTTATTATTCATACAATAACTTTGTGAGACAATCAAACTTCAATTTAAGTCATTTTTCACTACATATCTTGACAGTTATTTTGAGTCATCTGATGGATTCTGAATGACTTATTCACTAATTGGACTCAATGATCGTGTTGTCCGGTCGTGATCCAGTCATACAGATGGGATTGAGGGTGAGTAAATGATGACACACTTTTCATTTTTGGGTGAACTAGGCTTTTAATGCGACTGATACAATAGATTCGGCACAACTTTTATTTCCTCTTTTTTTTCTGATGTAAGAAAAATCACGGCAAGAAAATGTCAAAGTTCTCCATCTGGTCCATGGAATGTCAGCTGTGTCTCTCACCCTTTTTAAATGTCACGGTTTTCACGACGACGTCCACTGATCCAAAACCTTTGTCCTTGCTGTTGTGCACACAGCGTTTTGTACACGCTGCAGATTTCAAGATCGAATTGTTCTTTGATGTCTATCTGTTACTCCTTGTGTCTTTTTCTTTTTTCTAAAATCCAAAGTGTGCCTTGGAGAGATGAACATATTAAAATGTTGCACGTAGTCCAGCTTGTGCTTTGAATGTACATATAAATGTCACAGAGAGCTTGATCACATGTCCACATCCCCATCATAAGCCAGAGTCAAGGGCTTCTGTGGTGGAGATGCACTTTTACTCTGTTTGGACGGTTTGCTGGCATAAAGAGAAGGAGAAAAAAGAGAGATCAATAACATTTAAGATATCAACTGCTTCCCTATATTGTATGTCTACACTTTACCACTAGATGGCAGCAACAAGTTATAAATCAGACTAAAGGCTACAAATCGACAAATAGGCAATAGGTGAAGTGCAATTTCTCTCATCAAGCAAAATCACAGAAACATAATGACTATTTTCAAACAGGTATTGTCTTTCCATTCAATGGTGAGTGTGTACAAATTTGATAGCATACAGTACATACCAAAACAGAAAGGCCACAGCGATTATGAACAATATGAGAATGAATCCTCCAGCTGTTAACCCATAGACCCACAGCTTTATTCTTCCATCTGTGTGATCAGAAAACAGGAGTGTGATCACCAATGAAATATATGGGAGCATAATTTTTATTGCTTGTGGTTTCAGCACAGGGGCTTGTTGCAGCAGTAACAGATGGCACATTCACGCTGGTGACAATGTACCTGAAGAAACCTTTTCACTATCTTCCCTTCTGAGCTCAGAGGAAAGAATGAGGTGTGTCACACAGCCATTAAGATGCTTGTATACCTGATATGACAAGGTCTCTGAACACATCTCGCAGATAAAAGACAAAAGACAGCAGTCTGATGAGCTGCACAGAGAGCTTCTCCTGTAGCAACAGACCTGGATCCTTCGAGACTCACACAATGGATGATGCAAAAACTACTCTCAGCAAAAGAAGATCGTGCTAAGTTTTGTAACACTTTAGAACAACTTTAATTCAGAGAAGCAGCTCACTGGTGGGTAGAAAAATGGAATAAGGACCTGTTAAAACTGCTCTGACTTATAAAACTGTGGCCTATAAAATGTCTAAACATGGAGCCATATACTTCTTTGTTATATATATTTTACAATTACATACGGCAATGTTTAGTTTAGCTTTATTGTATTGTATTTTTGTTTGAGATCAGACAATTGTTGGCAGGTCACTTGAGGTACTGCTGCATTTGAATGCACCTGGTTTAATAAGCTACTAACAAACATTACAACACAGGTCTGAATTTCAATGTGTTTATAATGTAATCCAAAATACAAATAATAAAACATTATTAAAAGTTTGGGGACTATAACATTTTTTTGAATGTTTTTGCTCACCAACTCTCTTGCTCACCAAAGCTGCATTTATTTGATCAAAAATACTGTACACAACAGTAATATTGTGAAATGTTATTACAATCTAAAATAACTATTTTCTATTTAAATATATATTTTAAAATGTAATTTAATTCTATGATGGCAAAGCTGAATTTTCAGCAGTTTTTATTCCAGTCTTTAGTGTCAAATCATTATTGTGCTGCCTAATATTTTTGTAGAAACTGTAAAGCACCCCCCCTTCCAGATTCTATGATAAATAGAAAAAATATTTTGTATCATTATAAATATCTTTACTCTGAATTTTCAGCAGTTTTTATTCCAGTCTTTAGTGTCAAATCATTATTGTGCTGCCTAATATTTTTGTAGAAACTGTAAAGCACCCCCCCCTTCCAGATTCTATGATAAATAGAAAAAATATTTTGTATCATTATAAATATCTTTACTGTCAATTCAATGTGTCCTTGCTAAATAACAGTATTTATTGAAGAAAACTTTCTGACTTATGTAAACTTTCTACACTTATGTAGTGTATGCTCATAATATAATCCAAAGTATAATAATAATAAAAAAAATCTAAATTGAATAATATGTAATGTAAAGTACTTTTGGTAATTCTCTGAATTTTGTCCCTCCATCTGGAGGCTGAAACCCACACCTACTGGTAACCTTACAGCACAGAGTTGTTGTACCACAGGCCGCTAAATTCACTTCTAATCAGAAATGGCCTCCAGCCAGCAATAAAGCAACTCTGTCTGTCAAGTTATGGGCAATACAAATCACGCTGTTATGAGACTGTCCAGTGCAGCTTTTCTCATAGCTCCAATAGGGTATAAACACTGAGGCATTAAACAGAGTTCTACAACAGCCTCTATCTGGAGTCTCATAAAGCCGTGCAGCGATTCTGCTATAACTCAAAGCCACACTCCGCTGGCCCACATCAGCCTGGTCTTCATCTGCATTTCAAATACCTGGGCCGAGTGGCTGCAGGGACCACTCGCCAAAGAAGTCCTGGATCTGAGTGGTGCCTGGTTTTAATCTTCCCGAGCTGGTCTTCACATCTGCCTTTTTGTTGTCAGCACCTGGGGTCTTGGTGCAGTAATCCAGGAATCCATGTGTGGTCATCACTTCAGTGTAGCCCTTCACACAGCCGCACACGCCGCTCTGAAAGAGACACCATCGTTGTGAGAGCCACACTCAGACACTGCATAAACACACTGCTGTGTTTGAAGAAATACTTTGCATTTAATGCAACTTCAGCTCAAACAACAGTACTTGTGGCATAATGCTGATTAGCACAAAAACTCATTTCAGTTTGTCCCTCCTTTTCATCACTGGGTTACAGTGAACCACTGTTTATAGGGCCAATCTGTAAATGTTAAAATACTCAGTTTCAATAGTATAACCACAAGACAAACAATATGGGTTATGATTTTAGTGAGGAAAAAAATCCCTTTTTCTGTGTAGTATATACAATTTTACAAACTTGTTGCCATGATAATGTAACAACGAAAACCCTAAAACGACTGCAAAAATGATGAAACTTAAAGCTCAAATAATACACAGGAGTTTAACATAAATGCTTCTATAAAATTATACAGTAAGCATCAGATTTCTGCTTCAAAAATTGGCCCATTCACTTCTCTTATAAGTGCCTCACTGTAACACTGAAATTATTTTTGGTAATGAACATTATGCCTCAAATGCTGTCGATTAAACTGTCGATTATTGAACCCCAGAATATTCCTTTAAGACAAAATGTAGTTGCATTCAATGCACTGCAAGTGGCAGTCAATGTACAGGTTTGTGAGTTTCATATTTTTGTCCTCTATTCAAAGCAATTATGCAAATTTTACACATGCCTGAAATGCCTCCCTTTATGATTTCACTAATAGCAAGCCATTAAATACAATCTACAGGACATATTATTTGTCTTGTTATTTACATGGTGGTTTAATGTGAAAATAGATATGGTTCAAATACAGGAAGATATCTTAGCACACAGTGTGTTTACCTGCTTGCAGTGGGAGAAGGGTTTGGTGCAGGGAGGGTGACAGTGCCGCACAGTTGTTGGCCGATTCTGTGGAAAGCAGCCCCCTTCCAACAGGAAACAACAGATGTAATTATTGCCATTTCCCTATTGATAGCCAGATAAAAGTGCTGTCACACCTGATTAATGGCTTAAAGGACCCATCACAGCTTCTGATCAATCAGTGAAGATTGTAATTTTGGAATAGAAAATTACATGTCAAAACATCAGAGACTAATACCCTGGGTTCGGGCCTTTCTCAAGCAGAAGAGATTACCTCTCACAGCTTATATTTGCCCGAGACGATTCCGTACTCAGATAAGATCACCTTTCTCTGTTATTTACAGCACTTTGTGCAACCCGAAAGCCTTCGTTCTCGCTCTAAATGCTCAAGTGAAAGCTTGCCATCTGGAGCGTGTTCATTTTGCCACAATCAAACAATGTTTTATAACATTTTTATTGTTCGCTCTCAGACGAGCGCTAGTTTATTGATGATGTCTGTTGAAATGGAGGGTGAGAATAAGGAAAATGTTGAATGTGCTATTAAACTGACAAGGTCTGCCAAATTCAAACCACAAATTTTCAGCCTGCCGTTCTACATTTAGGGTTAAAAGAATAATTCACCCAAAATGGAAAATCCTGTCATTATTTACTCACCTTCATGTCGTTCCAAACCCGTATGCTGTTATTTTCTCACTGCAACACAAATGAAGAATGTATCTTACCTTTTTCATTCAACTGGAGTTCATAGTGGCTGTCAAGCTCCATAGGGGACCGTAAAAGCACAATAAAAGTGGACTATGCAGCTTGTGCACGTAATTCCAAGTCTTCAAGGCCATATGATAAATTTATTTGAGAAACAAAAAAAAAAAATATTGATGTATACTACCATTCAAAAGTTTGGGGCTGCTAAGTTTTTTTCTGGCCATTTTTTTATGATTTTGAAAGAAGTTTCTTATGCTCACTAAGGTTGCATTTGTTTTAACAAAAGTAAAACATAATATTATGAAATATTATTACCATTTTAAAAGAACTGTTTTCTATTTTAATATATTTTAAAATGGAATTTATTCCTGTGATGGCAAAGCTGAATGATTTGGTGCTCAAGACCAGCTGACCTTCAAAGACCACATTGCAAAGACTGCTCGATCTTGCAGGTTTGCATTGCACAGCATCAGAAAGATCAGGCCTTTTCTAACGGAGCATGCTGCACAACTTCTTGTCCAGGCCCTTGTTATTTCTAGGCTGGACTACTGCTATGCTCTTCTTGCTGGACTTCCATTAAGCACTATCAAACCTCTACAAATGATTCAGAATGCAGCAGCACGACTGGTCTTCAACGAGCCCAAAAGAGCCCATGTTACACCTCTCTTTATCTCCTTGCACTGGCTACCGGTTGCAGCTCGCATCAAGATCAAGACATTGATGCTTGCATATAGAACAGCCACAGGCTCAGCACCCGCCTACTTCCACTCACTACTACGAATCTACATCCCCTCCAGAAGTCTGAGATCAAAATCACTTTCCAGCACATTCTCATTCACCGTTCCTGGCTGGTGGAATGATCTTCCCACCCCTATCCAGAATGCTGAATCCCTGACAATTTTCAAGTGACAGCTGAAAACTCATCTCTTTCTACGCTACTTGACTTCATCCTAAATTAAAAAAATAAATAAAAATCTTGTCTTTCTCTTTATGTATTCCTTCCCTTTCTAGCTTGTACTTATTTGAACAAATGCCTGAAACTTGGTATTACGAGCACTTCCTGTGTCTGTTTGGCTCTTTAAGAAGATTCGCTTTATGTATTCCCCAATTGTAAGTCGCTTTGGATAAAAGCATCTGCAAAATGACTAAATGTAAAGGTAAATGTCAAGAAACATTTCTTGTTATTATCAATGTTGAAAACAACTGTGTTGCTTAATATTTTTGTGTAAACCATAATACAGGATTCAGGATTCTTTGATGAATAGAAAGCTATTATTTATAACAGCTATATTTGAAATATAAATATTCTGTAACATTATAAAAGTCTGTCACTTTAATCAGTGTAATATATATTTGCTGAATTAAAGCATTAATTCCTTTAATCCCTATAATTCTTACTGACCTCAAACTTTTAAACAGTAATGTACAACCTGTTTCACAAATATTGCAATGTTTGTTTTGAGAGTTGTAGTAGATTGGGAAAATTATCAGTGAATAATGACTCATATTTAGGGCTGTTTGTCAGGTTAAACTATTGCTTGGCTTCAGAAGACTTGGATTACAGTGCTTGACTACCTTTATGGTGCTTTCCTATTTTTCTTTTTCTTCTTTTTGGAGTTCTCTCTAAAGTCTCTGGTCACTATGAACTTCACAAGATGTTACGATCGTTCAGAAAGTCTCCTTTGTGTTCCACTGTAAAAATAACAGCATACAGGTTTCGAAGGACATGAGGGCGGATAAATGATGACAGGATTTTCACTGTCAACAGACTTTCTGTCATGTGTAGTCGACAGGTCTTTTGATTATCTTTCTGTAAGTGAAATCAGTGCAGAATATTTGTCATTCTCTCAGTCTCAATGTAAGCGGTGGGCTACCTGTCACATTGACCCCATCAGACCGCTGGCACCACACTGATCTTTCGTTGTCATTCCAGACACTGGTCCTCCACTCGTAACTGTGACATTTCCCTCCTGCGGCCCCATACAGTGAGAGAGACACTTATTATGTTTGCACTGGGCAGTCAGGTGTGATAATAGCCAAATGCAGACATTATATACTGACGCAGGCGCACACACACACACACACACAGGTTTACATTTGTGAAAAGTGGGGACATCCCATAGGCGTAATGGTTTTTATACTGTACAGACCGTATATTCTATTGCCCTACACCAACCCTACCCCTAAACCTACCCCTTACAGGAGACTTTGTGCTATTTCAGATTTTCAATACACTCCATTCTGTGTGATTTATAAGCGTTTTGAAAAGTGGGGACATGGGGTAATGTCCTGAAAAGTCACCTTCTCCTTGTAATACCTATGTCATACCTTTGTCATTATACAAATTGATGTCCTCATTTGTCACAAAAACGCGTACACACACAAACACACACACACATACACACTTAACCTTCTGAACAAGACCAACTAACACAAACACAGGACTACAAAATTGAATTGTGGTGCATCAAATTAAAATACTTAGCATAACTAATGATCTGAAAGATGATATTATGTTAATTAGTATAGACATTTAACATATGTCTACACACACACACACACACACACACACACACACACACACACACACATATTAAAAAATATATAATTTATTCCTGTGATGCAAAGCTGAATTTTTACTCCAGCATCATTACTCCAGTCTTTAGTGTCACATGACCCTTCAGAAATCATTCTAATATACTGATTTGCTGCTCAAGAAACATTTCTTATTATTATCAATGTTGAAAACAGTGTTGTGTTTATTTATTTTGGAAACTGTGATACATTTTTTATCAGGATTCTTTGATGAACAGAAACTTCAAAAGAACAGCATTTCATCTTTTGTAACACTATAAATGTCTTTACTGTCACATTTGATACATTTAATGGATCACTGCTCAATAAAAGTATACATTTTTTTAATAAAAAAAAAATTGCTGACACGAAGGTATAGACAGTCTGGGTATGGGGTACATAACTACCTGCAAAAAACCTACTTCAATATTTTATTGGTTTGATCAATATTAGAAAATTCCTTCACAGAGCTCCACTGGATATGTAGGCTTTGTTCACTCAAATTAAATTTACCTTTAAAATCTGATCTTTGGGAGTGACTGCCTGCACCATCATTTTGTAAATGATGAAATACGATTCATTTGTTTAGACAGTGCTGTCTGAACATCTCTGGCGCATCTTGTTGGTTGGTTGTTACAGCAGTGATGTAGGCATCAGCAAAATGCCAAGAGACTTTCTGATACACAACTGAGAGTCGTGGGAAGAGAAGACTGAATCTCTATCATGACATCTTTGTTGTAGTGATGAACTTACAAGGTGTATAAGATTACAAGTGACATTTTATGCATATACTGTGTCCAAAACTGCTGACTTGTTCAATCATTTGCTACAAACTACTGTACATTGTGGAAGTCGCACAGTAAACTGAATAAAAATGAGTGTACTCGGGCACAGACAATACTGTACACCTTAAGTGATGTTATATACATGTCATATCCCAAAAAACACAAACTGCACACATTCAAATAATTGGATTTTAAATCAGATTTTAAACTATGGAAACTAATTTCACACTTTGGTAAATAATAATTATGAGGCAATAAAAAGTCATAATTATGCCATAAAAGTTATCTAATTTCAACAGTCAATTATGACTGTCATATATTGTAATATTTATCAGAAATGGGCTTCCATACAAAACACATATTTTACTGTATATTATATAATATTATTTTCACTGCTTGTACCTTTACATGAACGTGTCTCAAAGACTTGGTGAGGGCAGCTGTCCTGATTCTCCAGCACTTGTATGACCACAGCCTGTGAGCGAGCCTGACGGCCCACCGTCTCAAAACTACGTCCTTCCAGACACGTCAGCTGACAGGAACTCCACTGCGACCACTCTGTGAGGTGACAGTCTCCTGTAGATGACAAATCACATATCACAACTTCAGTTCTACAGTAAATGAATACCATGAGTATTGTATACTTATCAAGGAACTCCAACGGTCCAGTTAGCAAGTACAAAAAAAAAAAAAAAGGAATGCTATACCATAAATCCAAATTTGCTGAAGTGTGAAAAGTATGAATACTGGTATGTACTTTGAAGCATGTGGTAAGTACAAGATTCTTGGGATATATTACCGCAACATAAAACAACAGACCTTTGTCATATACTGCTAGTCAGTTTTGTTATTGTTAACTAAAACTACTGTAATACTATTTTCCTTGATTAAAATAAATCTGAAATAAATTAAAAATTATACTAAAAATGTTGCCTTCACATCTAAATGAAATACAAATAAAGCTAAACAGAAATATATATAAAAAAACTATCAAAAAATAAAAAAAATGTCCAAAGAACAAAATTACTAAAACTAAGTAAAATAAAATGACAACTGAAAATATAAAAAATGGGCAAATTTAAAATAAATAAATACTACAATAATATAAAAATAATACTAAATAAACACTGTTGCTAGCATTAACATCTTGATAAATTATTACACTAAAAACTTCATGTATAATGTATTATTATTATTCATAATAATAATAACTTATTATATGGCTCTCTGGAATACTTGATTCTGATTGGTCAGTCGCAACATAATGCCGAATATTGAAGACTTCAAAACACTTTCTTTTCACATAACATTTTATTTCCTTGTCTTTATTTTTGTGGTGAAAAGCTGTTATTAGTGATATGACTGCACACTATGCCTTAAATGTCTCTTGTCTGAACTTTGTCTAGGCTCAAAGCCATTTGTGAAGCTTAGCGTTTAAAGAGCTAATAAAATATTTCAACTCAAATCAATATTCTGATTATTTACTTATGCGGTGAGCAGCTTCGTGTTGGGGTCCTGATCATTTAAAATGACAAATACTTACAAAAACTTAAAGCAGATTTGGTCTTAAATTTGTCTGCCACTTGTCTGTATAATAACAGAAAAGCCTGTAGTGAAAGTTTTATAATAATAATAATAATACTAATAGAAAAATAATGAAAATAAAAATAAAAGTATGCACATTACAAACGTGCATTTTTATTTTTTTTTATTTTTACTTGCAGGCCAGCGAGATTGATCTGATCCTCAGTCATAGAACTGAATGCATGACAAAGTCTTCAGATACATTTAACGCTTCCTTAGCTGAAGGTCATACATCACTGGCCCTCCTAATCCCTCAGAGCAGAGGCCGATTCACAGCGAAAGCCGCCCCCACCTGCGCACGCTAGCACTAGCTCTTCAGCCATGACGTCCTTCTGATTCTGCAGCCAGGATGGCTATTAGAGACAATCTGTGCGCCCAGGCATCTCATTATCCATCATCTTCATGAAGCCAGTCTATTTTCATCCCTCACTGGAGCTGCCGAAACATATAATACAGCGACGCACACCGCACACCATATGCCACCCTCTCTAACTCGCTCATTTCTTTAGACTCTCTCTTTTTTGTCTCTACCTTTCTGACTCTAGCATCTTTCTTCCCCTCTCCTCCCAGCATATGTTCATCCCTGAGAGCATGCAGCAAATTTACAAAATGAAGAGAGGCACAGAAGTAAGGCTAACACAAGTCAACGATAGCCTGAAGGTGAAATGTATTCACAGGTTTAAAAAAGTGGGACATTGCTTGTCGACAAGTCGACAAACTTTCATTTCATTTCACTGAACATGACAGATATTAATTCCTAGGACAGTTCTACTCCTTGATCAACATCCTCCACTGGTTATGAAACAATAAATCATGTTAAATGAATCAAGAGCATCAGTGCACAAAAATGTAAACACAACAGGTAAAATGTTGTACCTGGACAGGGGACGAAACACGGCTGCTGCAGTTCCTGCTCGCTTTCCTTTCTCACGCGGTCTCCACACTTCTCGTCCTCTACCATTTTCGAAGGATAAGGGCTGTCCGGCCAGTCTGACCAGTGCACCACACACGTCAGGTTCCTCTCCCTCGTGCCATCTCCACATTCTGCACCCTACATGAAACCACATGGCCGACTCATTAATCTGGACGAGCCTTGAGCAGTGAGGCAGAGGAGCTTATTACATTGACACATATCTCTGAATGACTGACAGCTGAAAGTGAAACATGCAATGGCATTTCTCATGAATTGTGTGACCTGATCACACAGCTGAGGTTTCAACCATTACAGCAAAAACTGTTATCAGCATTTTTGTCTTACTTGCCAGTAAAACTATCTAAATATCCTAAAAAGCAATGTTTCATAAGATATTTGTTTTGAGAGACCTTTTGTAACGATCTATTTGTTGTTAAATTTAATTTTAAATGAATAATTTTAAAGTTGCTTTTGTTTAGTTGCATGTATAAACCTTACAAACTTTTGTGAGATTTATACTTAACATAAGGGGGAAAACAATTACAGCTTAAAGGGATAGTTCAACCAAAAAAATACAAGGTCTATCATTTACTCAACCTCAAGTTGTTCCAAACCGGCATGAGTTTCTTTCGTTGAACACAAAAGAAGATATTTTAAAGAACGTTGGTGACCAAACAGCTGATGGTAGCCACTGACTTCACAGTATTTGTTCCTATACTACAAAAGTCAATAGCTACCATCAACTGTTTGGTTACCAACATTCTTGAAAATAAAGGGTGAGTTGATTTTAATTTAAATTTTAGGCTGAACTATCCTATTAATGCCTTGAATTCTTATCATAAACAAATTTTGCCTAAATATAAAGTTTGTAAGACTTTTGTCAAAATACATTCTATTAACCCAGTTTATTGTTCATTGACTACTGTAAGTATTAGAGGTGTCACGATAAATTGATCTCTGGAATCGATTCTGAGCTTAGTTTTTAACAGCAGATGGCGCTCTAGCAGTGTTGCCAAGAATTGGGCTACTTTATTACTGTTGCCACAGGTTGTTTTTCATGTCCGTGGGTTAAAGCGACCCCGATAACGTGATATTTTACCCCCGGAACGCAATTTTTAATGGTGAGCCCACCTAAAAATGCGATTGGCTAGTTTGGAGTAGTAATTGGACGGGTTTTGTTGTGAAAACCTGGCAACCCTGCACTCTAGGCTAGTTTTTAACCGCACACTCAAATGCTCACAAAGAAGAACGTTTGCACGTTCAACTGAGTAATTTAAGTGGTTAAATGTACTTGCACCTCGGCATTTATGCTAGTATGACGCGAGATTAATGCAAACACAGCCCACTGTGAACACTCTTGTAATTCGCTTCAACCTTTTCGAACTTTATGAATGATTATTTTAAGTTCAAGTGGTGTGTGTAAGGAACTGGAAGAAAGCAAAGTACGGCTGTTTCTAAAGCACGTAGCGGCATCTGCTGTTAAAAAACTAAGCTCAGAATCAATTCAAGAGAGAATCGCGATTCATTCGGAAAAATTGCAGAATCGATCCATGAATTGATTTATCGTGACACCTCTAGTAAGTATGCCCTTCATAGGTTTATCTCCCCCCAAAAAAGTGTAAACATTGAGCCTCCCAGGCACCATCAAAACAGTAAGAGCGGTTTGTTCAGATCTGTCAATCTCCTTCCAGCTCAGCCAATAGCACGAGTTTGGCGTGTGGCTACTGGCTACTGTGACAGGCTGAGCCAGAGGGTGTTTAGCTGGTGTGGGACCTAGTGATGTGTTGTTCGCGAACGAGCCGGCTCTAAGAGCCGATTCTTTGTAGCAAACGAGAAGAGATGACTCCCTGTCGGGGAGAGCCGAATCTTCAGCCGGAGCCTTCTATTTTAGCCCAATTTAGCAATTGTGAATGGCTGAATTGTTTGTGTGTTGGTAAGCAATTTTTTATTCAGTGTTTTTATAATAGCCTTATTTTTATAAATTTTTTCGTTTCAAAAAATACAGTTACTATTATTCAACATTTTAATAAATCTTTAATTGAACAATTGAACACAGAACCACAGCAAACAAATCAAATAAATAAAGGCAAAAGTCTTAACATTAAGACGCTTTAGTCTTTAGTGCAGGTTGGCAGTCAGAAATATCAGATGCCTCAGCTTGGGTGTGCTTATGCGATTTCTCCTCTGTGATTATTTGTCCTGTTTTTGAGAAAACTCTCTCTGAGGGGACCTTTTGTCATGTTGCAACAATGCAGTGTCTTCCTACCTTAACCAACGCGCTTGCGTTTAAATCCGGATCCTCCGTCTCTCTCTCTGTCGCTCTGTGTACCTGGTCTTTACCACTACACTCGCTATCTTCGGAGCATGTGCCCCACTTCCTTCTTTCACATAATGGTATGTGTATTTTTTTTTTTGTAACGATAAAATGCATAAAAATAAGGCTTTTATGAAAACACTGAATAAAAAATTGCTTACCAACACAAACCATTCACAAGTGTGATACTCTGAGTGATACTAAATGAAGAGCCATTTGGGAGCCGTAAGAGGAGGGCTTCTAAGGGAGCCGAGCCAAAAGAGCAGAATCTTTGAAAAGAGCCGGACTTCCCATCAGTGGGACCACAGCTGACACGTGTCATGTAAAATAACTTCAGATACGGTTACAGAAGTGCAATGTTTGGGTTTCAAATGAGACAATGAACTTGCACGGTTTCTTCTCGACAGGTAAGTTCGACAGGTAAGCAACGGTTGCATGGAAATATGCTTTTATTTTCACTAGGTGACACTATTAGTTCAGAACTGCATTAAAATAATAAAAATACTGATTAAGAAAAACAGCGTTTTTTTTTTGCGTTGTTTTCACTTTCAACACTTTTTCTTCACACTTCCATGAAGTTTACGGAGCGTTTAACCTCAAAATCACGTTTCTTCTTGTTGTTATTGCATGTGTTACACATTTTGTTTTTCGTTCAAACATAATTTGCCTTGCAAATGTTAACTATGCAAATCACATCTTTTCAGATATGTGGTTTAGCATGTCTCTAGAAATGTATGTAATGACACAAACCACAATTACTGTAAAAATGGAAGCTGCGTTTCCACAGATGTCACACATATCACAGAAATGTGATAATGTTTATGAATATGAAAGTGTCCATCACACCATGCACCAAAGAAAGCACATAAATGCATGTTAAAAGTGTGCACTGTTTCTTTTGTTCATATTGTGAGGAGGACAGCTTTTGATCTGGGCAAGCACGACTCCAGGGACGTGCGCAAAACCCCGAGACATACAATTAAAATCCTTCTAAGATACAAAAGAGAAAGGAGAGAAAATCAGAAGAGAGGAGATGAAAATCTGAACTCTGCCACTGTTCTCCTCTAATGATAAGACCGTGGATTGCAGCAGGATTTTAATCAGCAGTTACCTCACGTCTCAATGACACAAAGTCCCTCTCTCACACACAAACTCGACATGTGCGCATGCAATTTCTACAAAATTCAATTAAAGAACTCGAGTGTTGTGTCAGTACCAGATAGACATGCCGGGTGGCTGGTCTCAACACCACTTGGTCATACGAAACATGAATTGAATGCCCTCAGATTAGGTGATATGCAATAACCAGTAACTGCAGAATACATGCAGATCCAATTATTTTTGCCCAGGATCTACCTCCACTGTGCAGGGAGACCAATCGCTCAGAAGCCACGTGTAGCAGGGGCTGATGGGACAGGGTTTGGTCTGGGAAAGCTGAGAGGCGCAGGGGCGTCCCTCCTCATGAGCTTGCTGAAGCATGCTGCGAGAGCGAGTCATAACACCTGCAACAGAGACACACGTGAAGAGACATCTGTGAATGCAATGCACTGTATGAAAATATGGCAAACGGCAGAGGCTAAAAATACATAAAGCCTACATTAGTGCGTACTCCAGCAGCTTGGGACAATGCTGTGGATTAATGTATTATTCACAACTATATATTGTATAGTTGCAATATTTATCAACTGTACAATTCAGGAATAGACAGAAACAGACATCTGAGATGGCACATCTTAGACCAGCATGGATTTCATGTTGGTCCAGGCCAGATTAAGCATGTTTAAAACTAATCTAAACAAAGGCAGAAATACATTATTTAATATTTATTGCGTGAAATAGTGTATTTGTTAGAAGTTAGGGTATTTGCTTTTCAAAGAGATAACAGTACGAGTAAATTTCATTTGTAAATTTAATTTTTTTGTGTCATTCCCAGTCAAATTGTGAAAATATTAAATTAATTATTTAGGACACATAAAATGATATCTATGCAGTTAGACTTATCAAAACAAAAGAGTTCACCATTTTATTCCAAAAATATTGTAAAAAATAAATAAATGAAGCTCTTTTTTAGGCGTATTATTATATGCATTAAAAGAGACAAATAATATTGCCTTTTTATTTGAACAGCAACATATTTAGTCATGTCTAGAATGTTTTTAATACCATTAGGATATATAAACATTAATGATCTATAATCATTTACAGGTCACAAACTTATAATTAGGAAATATTGTAAGTGTAGCATAGTTCAACAAATTAATTAACTGATTAATGAACAATTAAACTCTCTGTGGTGGAAAACAAGCTGTAGCTGCATAAAACACTTTCACAAAAGAATGCTATCAAACACAATTCAAAAATTGAGATGTGGTGAGAATTTTCTTAATTTTCAGAAAAAAAATAACAAATGACTCCTTCTGTGATGTCCATATGTCCACGGTTGGACATTGTTAATAATCAAATTAATAAACTACTGAGAAAAGTGTGTTTTTCTACAAATCAACAGGCCCAAAATTGTCCATAGGTGAAGAAACACCAGTAAACACAAATGAGATTTGAGAGCAACACAAGATTTTGAGTGATTAATGACTTTAATTTCTTCTCTGCTCCTCACACACATCTAGCATATGACTTCAGAAGACTTGGTAATCTACACAGCACACAAAGATACTTATTTGCCCTTTTCGGAGCTTGACAGCTCTTGGTCTTCGTTCACTTTCAATGTATGGAAAAGAACAGCTTGGACATTTTGCAAAACATCTACTTTCGCGTTCCACAGAAGAACGAATGACATGAGGATGAGTAAATGTAGGGATATATAGAAGGTCACTGTACATAGCAGCTCTAGGCCTGCCTAACTCATTAGTGTTAACTAGAACAGGATGTCTCAAACATGCAAACTGACAGCATTGAAGCTTAGACCAAGCTTTTTGGAAGAATATAATTTTGGGGCCATCACTCTTTTCACCCAAATTCTAAAGAAAAAAAAGGGAAAATATAGACACTTTATCAATGTACATCTGAACTGACAAAGTGACCGTGTCTCTGAACTAAATTGCACTCCAGTGAGTTTGACTGTAAAGAGCCCTCCTTCCAGTCGAGCATTAAACATTTAACAAGAAGAAAAAAAAAATGAAATTATATTCACAGCACAACATAACCGCTCATCAAATTCATGTTTTGTGCTGATTTCAAGAGCCGCCTCTACATCTGGGCGCTTCAAGAATGTCATTCATTAAAACAGAAGCACTCCGGCCAGATGAGGAAGCCCTTAAAATGATGTGATTTGACAGAGGAAATATCTCTACTTGATCCTGTAGGAAGATGGAGGAGGGTTGGGGAGGAATAGAGAGAAATAAGGGCTAGAATGAAGAAAGAAAAACGGGAAAAGTTCTTTGGGTCTCCTGAGCTCCACTTCCAAATGCATTAAAACTCTGTGTGTATATATACAACACATAATGAACCCCAAACTCTCGGTCTCAGGCGAGGTGCGCAAGAGACAACACTGCTTTGACACAGACAAATAAATAACTTTTTCCAGCCAGCACAGCTTGCGTTTCTGTGCCTGTGTATGTAACCGAAAACACGCTGAGAACTTCCTGTTTGCATAGCCTGAAGAACTCCCTTTGGATTTAAAAAGTAAACTGCCTGGCTGAGATAGGAAGCTGATGGCTGAATGAAAATTAATGAAGATTGTGCTCAACGTGTCTAATTAAGAGAAAAACAAGCTGAACTCCTAAGGAGCTGGGTCATTTGAACCATAGGGACCCGGGCTGCTCTTAAGGCTAGTAATTAGCACATTTTATACTGCATGAAGCAATAACACCGTTCCATCAGGCAAACAGGCCAACAAACTCGGAATTAACAATTGCAATTTTGAGAACACTAATGGGTAAAATAAATATTTCCCTTTGACTGATAAATCATTCGGCGTGTTCAGGAAACCAAGGGTTTCATACCCAGAGTCATTAACCTGTAAGCCGATCCTTAAATATGATTCATGACATAACATCCATAATTAAAAAGGGATTCCGACATGGCATGTTAATGAATGCAAAGTAAATGCGCACCACCTGATCGTGTGAGCTTAGAGCAAGCCGAGTGTTTGTCTCCATGGAACCTGAGTGCACAGGTTTGTGGGTTAGGTTGCATGCAAATGAAAATGTGTCAGTTGCACAGGAACGTTAAATATTATTGCGCACTGTAATTTGCAAGCATGTTTCTCTCTGATCCTTCTAAATACTGCTGATTGCTCCTCAAAACTGAAATGATTGCTATTTTGGGCTTCCACCTTTAGAAGGATTCGTGACTTCGTCAAATTTACTGTACATAAGCAGTTTTGAGAATTGAAGTCTGTGTGTTTTGAGTCAGGGTTACTGTCAGGGAAGGGAAACAATATTTATGAAAAGCTGTTTTTTATTTTAAAGGAGGTTCGTATGTTCACAACGTAAGCATTTAAAAAAAATCAAAAACACAATAAAACCAGTAATTTTTGAAATACTACAGTTAAAAATAACTGTTCCCCTTCAGGAACTCGAGCTGCATCGAGTCGCTTTGGGAACGCCCTTGCGTGACCGCGTTCTGAAGCACGTGTCAAATCCGTCCAATGGGGCAGCGAGACGTCACGAGCAGGGTGACGTAAGCACCAGAAAGCATAAAAGCGCATCCGGCCGGGCGCAAACCAGCTTCTGTCCTTCAGTAGCGCTCTGTGTATGTGTCTGTCTATTTACTGTTGTCTGTCCGCACAAGCACTCATATATATATATATAACAATGAGAAAGCTATGGCGAGCGAACGGCATTACAAACGCTGTGTTTCTCCCTGCCCACGATATCTGGCGGCGGGGGATACACACGATTTGTGTGTCGTTTGTTTAGGAGCGGAGCATGCACGGTCAGCTTTCGAGCAGCTGATTGTCATCACTGTGAGCTCTCGCCTGGCCATGTTTGATGGGAGCGGCCAGGCTCGCGATCCCACTGGCAGCGGTCCCACTGTTGCCGAGACGGGCTCATCCTTTTATCGGTCCTCACCCGCTAGATCCGCGGCTCTCTCTCTAACGCGGTTCCCCCCGCGCTTCATCAGTCAGACGCTTCATCTATCTTCCTCCGAGGAGGTGGATGTGATGAGTGTCGAGACAGAGGAGACTGTGGACTCGCCACCACAGTCCCTCGCGTATGAGGTGTGATTCGTGATTATGGGGTGTGTTTCGCGCCAAAATAAAATATCGTTTGGCCAGCCTAGAAACAGGACGCTCGTCCTAAAAATAATTAGACGAGCATGTTCTGAATCCAGATCACAGCTTTCACGACGGGGGCCTTCCGGTTTCCCCGATCTCCATGCTCAGGTGTCAAGATCGTGGGAGAAACCGTACTCATCCCGTATTACAGCCCCACAGTCTCGAATTATTCAAAATAACATCGTGGGGCTGAATGATAAGGGATATGGGGCGATGCCAGTGGTGGAGCAGACGCTTTCGAGCGCTCCTAGGCTTTCAGCTTGGGTGTGGCCTTGCAGGACATTTGTGCTGTGGCGGGCTGGTCCTCTCCACACACTTTTGTCCACTTTTACAACCTAGACCTGGCTTCTACCCCAGGTTCCCAAGTTCTCTCTTCATGATGTGCTCATAGGATACACACACAGGCAGGGACTTGGTAGTATGGCGCAGTGGGTATTCTCGTTCCCAAAGCGACTCGACGCAGCTCGAGTTCCTGAAGGGGAACGTCTCTAGGTTACGTATGTAACCATGGTTCCCCAAGGGAACGAGACGCTGCGTCTCTTTGCCATACTCCCTGCATCCCTGCAGGCGCTACTTCATCGAAGCTGGTTTGCGCCCGGCCGGATGCGCTTTTATGCTTTCTGGTGCTTACGTCACCCTGCTCGTGACGTCTCGCTGCCCCATTGGATGGATTTGACACGTGCTTCAGAACACGGTCACGCAAGGGCGTTCCCAAAGCGACTCGACGCAGCGTCTCGTTCCCTCGGGGAACCATGGTTACATACGTAACCTAGAGACGTTTTCTATTTTAATATATTTTAAAATGCAATTTATTCCTGTGAATAAAAAGTAACTTAATGGAAATTTTTGTATAAATAGAAAGTTCAAAAGAACAATAATAAATTACTTAATTGTTTCATCAATTTAATTAATCAATTTCTAGATGAATAAAAGTATCTTTATTAAATATATAAATAAAGTAAAAAAAGTTGTAAATTTTAAATAGTAGTAAAATTAAACCCAATCAAGTTTACACACTTAACAATAATAGTGGCTAAAAAGAAAACTTAATGCAAAGTAAATATTTCCATAAAACACTTTTTTTTATTATTCAAAAGTGATTGCATAATGGCGATGGTATAGTGTAGGCTATTTCCTGAGCAATAGTCCTCATTATATGTACTGTATAATTAATTACATACTGTGACTCACCTTTACTGCCACAGGTGTGTGAACACTCGGTCCAGGGCGCCCAGTCAGACAGGATGCAGTTAAAGGGACAGTCCACCACACAGTTCATCGCCAGTCTCCACGGTTGAGGTAGGCCCAGCTAAAACAGCGGGACAGCCATTAACCCCACGTCCCCTCACCACACACAATCTCTGTCTGATGAACCAGTCGTGAGCCAATGAGGGGCTATTACTGTAAAAGGCTTCAATGAAAGAATCATTTTCTGGATATGGAGCAATACTGTATAGGGAGTTAATGGACAGTCACGGCTGATTTGCAGTGCATGCAGTTGAAGGACATAATACAATCCCACAGTGCTTAATTCCCCCTTAGAGAACACTTGTACTGAGAGGGGCGTCAGGAAATGAAGCTTACCTCCTCGCACACGCTCAAATCCACCACTTTGCCATCGCTGCGGATGCAATCTAAGAGTCGTGTCCTCATGCCCTGGCTGCAGATGGCATGTTCGCTCAGCTGACAGGAGCTCCAGCCTGACCCGTAACCAAAGGATGCAAAAGCACACACACATACGGGAAACGTCAGACCAAAGTGGCATTCAAATATCAGATTCTGTGTCCTTGTACACAGCATTTCAATTCCTTTCAAATAGCCTTTCAATTAAATGCAGCATCAGGAGTACATTCATACAAGCCTGGATTGCATGCTTTCGTTAGATTTTAAAGTATGCATGCATGCTTAATGGACTAATATTGTCCACAACGCCTAATGCTGGCTGATGCAATTAAGATGCAATGCTATGAAATTATAAGATTTTCTAATATTGTTCTGACTCGGTTTATGCTTAATGTTTTTTTCATACTACCATTCAAAATGCTTGGTTCAGTAAGATTTTTTCTTTTTAAGGAAACTACTACTTTGATTTAGCAAGGTTGCATTAAATTGATTACATTGACAGCAAATACATTTATAATGTTACAAAAGATTTCCATTTCAAAACAAATAAGTGCTGTTCTTTTGAACTTTCTATTCTTTAAAGATTTAAAAAAGTATTGTGCTGTCCACAAAAATATTAAGCAGCACATACACTAGGTTTTCAACCTAGATAATAATACAAAATATTTCCTGAGCACCAAATCAGCATAGAATGATTTCTGAAGGATCATGTGACACTGAAGTCTGGAGTAATGGCTGCTGAAAATTCAGCTTTGTCATCACAGGAATAAATTATATTATAAAAAATATTCAAATAGACAATAATAATTAAAATAAATAATAACTACTTTAAATTATAATAATATTTCACAGTTTTACCATTTTTACTGTATTTTTGATCAAATTAATGCAGCCTTGGGAAGCAAGAGACTTCTTTCAAAAACAAAACAAAAATCTTTCTGACCCCAAACTTTTGAACGGGAGTATAGTTTTCACAGAAATATGCAAATTGTGAATAAGCTAATGTTTATAAAACAACAAAGTAGAATACAGAGATGCATTGTGATCTGAGGGCAGAAGTTAGGCCGCCTTTACGATGCTAATCTGGCTTTAAGTCATTCCAATGGCTTCGAGGAGCAGTATCAGTATTGATATGATCAGCGATTTCATGGTCTCTGTGCAGTAAAGCGCTTATCATCTCATTCATGTCTCCATGCCCATTTTCTTCATTAGGCTCTATCTGGAGAATTAGTATCTATCTGCTCTACTGGACGATACTGCACATGTGGCAATGTCCTACTGAGCTCAATATGGCTGCAGGCGACCGGACAATCCAAAGCAGTGGATTTACAGCAGTTCAGAAGTTCACATTCTCAGTGGAAATGTTAATGTGAGAAGAATAGCGTGAAGGAGAGAGAAAGAGTATGAACCTTTATCTTGCTTGAAACACAAACTCTTAACATCATTTCATATCCATCCTATATCCAAGAACCAGCTATGAGAGGCAGAGTGAAATCACAGAGAGTCTAAAGATATGCACTAGATTAGCATGTTCCCATTATTAGTGCAGTGGATATATCTCCAAATATTCAACTGGAAGGTTTCTTCTATGGGCTGTGTAGCCTGTTGTTAAAGATCTGGACTGATGCACAAAAGAAAGCAGGTAGAACCTTGTAAGAGCCAATCTTTGAGCCATCACCATTGTGTAATGGTAATTTATCAGATTGCCTTTGGGAGTTTGTCTTTGTAACTTCTCTTTATCCTTTTCGCCACTTATCAATAGACATACAGCCTCAGGGCTTGCAAAATTTCAAAATACCTGGTAGCCCTTCGGGCAGGTACTCTTCAGATTTTGGTAGCCCGAAAATTAGTTTAACTAGCCCAAATAAAAAAACACCTTTTTAAAAAAAAAATATATATATATAGAAAATCAGATAGGAGTTTAAATGTCAATCAAAAATATTTTCAATGCACAAATATCAACAAATACGAAAGAAGGAATTTTATTTCACTATTTACAGCGTATCTGCAGAATTTTTAAAAATACATTTAAGGCAATTTATGACCCATTTTAAGAGCTGCACAAGTAAAATGAACACAGTATGAGTGGGGTTGGACAATGTCTATGGTAACATAAAGTATTGAGCCATAAAATTACATGATTTACAGTTCAAATTTTATACAACAGCATTTCAGCCTCTATACCATTTTTATGAAAAGCGATAAATCAAGCATATTAATTATTATGTCAATTTAAAATGTATAAATAATTAATAATCTTAATTGTTTAGATTTTTAGAAGGCACATTAACTTCTTTCTCATTTACAACTCTATGTGTTTGCTGCATAAAAACATGAGTTGATATTTGCATTGATCTGACCATAAACAGCAAGAAAGGCTTGTTGGAAATGCAAATTCATTCTCTGCCACGAGGTGGCGCTTTAGGAGTGCTGAAATATTGCGGTTCCCCGGTAATGACTGTAGACAAAGCAGCACTGCGCTCATAAACGCTGCTTTATCAGGAATTATAGGTAAAATGAAATTAAAATGCCAACGACACGTTTCTGAGGACAGTCGGTTGCCTTCAGATACATTCAAATAAAGACCTCCGTGCCGCATTTTGACTTGAAACCTGCAGCGCTCATATTTATTTAATTACATCATTGCCTTTTGAAGTTTAATTGTCTTTCCATCCCCAACTGTAAGACCTCTTGAAATTATAATTTAGACATTTCTTATACCATTTAACTATTTAAAACTTTTTATGGCCTTAAGTTTGATAGAACTCATATGACATTTATTATAATGAGTTTATGTGAAGATTGTTTTAAGTTAAAATAAAAGTTGTTTTTTTAAAGCCTAATAAATGTTAAAATTGATAGCTCTCATGTTTACTGTAATGTCCAATGCTATAATCAATGGTCAATTTCATAGAGACATCAGTATTGGTATAAGTCATAAAAAAGATGCCACTAAACAAATATTTTAAAAAATACTGTCTTTATGTTTTTTGTACATTCATTTGAGTATTGCATGATAAATTATTGCAATATAAAAGTATATTTAAAAACTTTAATGTTAGGTGAGATTAATTGTGATTAATTTTAGAAAAAAATGTGCGATTAATTAATTACACATATTTAATCGATTGACAGCACTAATTACAATTCTTTATATATATATATATATATATATATATATATATATATATATAAAACCACAAAAACAAAGATTAAAACTTTAAATATATTTATTTTTCCCTTCTCAATAACCTATAAAATATTGTTTTTTAAATATATCAATCCTCAACCAATTTGCAGTTAGTATATAAAAATTGACCAGATTTATCATAGATAAAGCACAAAGCAGAAATCCTGAAAAAAAAAAAAAAATCGTGTTGGACAATTAGGGCCTTCGAGCTTTAGAATGTGATGCCTTAAATGTGCTGTTGAAGTGAATGAGTCATGCAACAGTCATTAGATGCTCATGTTATATTTAGTGTTGTGTCAAGCAGAATGAGAGAGACCCACTGGAGACATTGTAGTGATAATTGAAGCAGGTGCTGTTGAGGCTGCAGGGCTCTGTCTGGTTGCTGTCTGGACACACTCTGTCGGCCACTGGAGGGCGCAGCACGTGTCTCCTCCTCATCCTCACTGTGCTTTCATTACATGGCTACAAATAAATACAGTTAAAAGGTCAAGAGGGCTTTGACGCCAAACACATCAAAGTGTAGACACTATTTCTTTTTTAAAAAGTGCATATACATGGGCAAGCTGAGCAACAACCGCTGTGCTGTGTCATACTGCATTGTAAAAAGAAAAGAAAAAAAACCCAGCAGTCAGGCAGCCACATGGTCTTGCGATGCTAAGTGCACTGTTAGAAGCTGTTAGGCTGCAGGCAGCAACTAATCTGCATCTCCATCACTGTCAGACGCTAATGAGACCCTTTAAACGGCTAGCTGGCCATGTGCATGTATCTCACTATTGGGGAGGCTGATCATCAGCAGGAGCTCTATTCGGCTAGTGCCACATATCTGTGCACCCAGGTTTTTTGGGAACATTTCATAATTATGTAAAACCGAAACTAATTAAACAAGCTCAATCACCGAACACTGGTGTTTGACATGTTCGCAGTGCTGGCTGAGCGCTTTGACACAGCGAAGAGAACAAACATCGCTTGGAACCGAGAGCGTACAAGGTAGAATTGCGATCTAATGTGATTAGCGTAGAGACTAAATTATGCTGAAATGGCTTGGCAGTCTTGTGTAGGTTGGGCCGAGCCAGGATAACTCATCCAGTTTGTTTCTGATTTGTTAAGTGCGAATTGAAGAGCTGTTTGCTCTTCAATGAGTCAGCGGCCCGAAGGCAAATTGTATCTAGGGTAACTTTTTATGCACAACATTAATTAGAATAACAAATGCTTCATTACTACTGGAGGTTCATCTGCATACTGATTTCAGTTGTCTCCGTATTCACCGTTTGAAATTTCGCCGCAGGAACTCTGGAGAACTGTATGAAGATTTGACTTGCGAGGCAGCATTAATGTGAAATATTCAAATAGATGCAAAACATCTCGACACTGTCTTATATCATGGCCCGAGCTGAGAAAGAATCGTGCAAAAATATACTGTAAAACATTTCTGTTAATTCACAGACTGAATAATCTCTCTAGAGGCATTTTTTTTTACGAGCTCATAAACACCAGTGCATAATTTTCACCTACAAAACAATGTCAACAGCAGTCTTACTGAAGACAGCTTAGAGCAGGATGATTGCAAGTGGAAGTCAAATGTTAGTGGAACATGTCCGTAGTTAATATGAACTCATATAACTGACACACCTGCATAAAAAACACTTTGGGATAAAAGATGCACAGTGTATATTGTTATGAATTTGGTCATTTCATTAGTATTGGTCAATACATTTTCTTAATATCTTTTAAATAATATCCTAATAACTTTGCCATCATCTAACATTCATTAAAAACTCAATTATACTATTAAAAATAATGGCAACACTTTCTATGTGTCCTATGCTCATAATAAATGAAAGAGCCATTTATACTTATTCATAGGCAAGTATTACTGTTCTATAAGTTGTCTAAATTCATGTGTAGCTTTTAATTGTTTTAGCTTTTAAACATTTTTAGTGTTTTACTAATTTAATTAGACAAATCAATATTTAACTTACACTACCATTGAAAACGTTTGGGGTCAATATGTTCTTTTTAAAAAACATTTATACTTTTATTCAGAAGGATGCATTAAAGTGATCAAAAGTGACACTTTTACACTGTTACAAAAGATTCCTATTTCAAACAAATGCTGTTCTATTCATCAAAAAATGTATCACACTTTCCGCAAAAATATTGAGCAGCACAACTGTTGTCAATATTCATAATAATAAGAAATGTTTCTTAAGCACTTAATCAGCATATTAGAATGATTTCTGAAGGATGACGTGACACTGAAGACTGCAGTAATGACTGCTGAAAATTCAGTCACAGGAATAAATTACTGTTTAAAATATATTAAAATGGAAAACAGTTATTTTACGTTGTAACAATATTATACAATATTACTGATTTTACTGTATTTTTGATAAATGCAGTCTTGGTGAATCTTGGTCAACTCCAAACTTTTGAACGGTAATGTAAATATTACTGGTCTTATCACACACTTGGCTAAAGTGTCCAAAAGTACATGAATACTTTTTGGGGCCTCTGTATGCTGGTCCTCGCATCAGAGACAGCTCAGAATGTTGCTGAATGTTTAAATTGTGCCTTGAGGATATAGTAGCAGACATAAAGGACGTCTTACTATTGAACAGGTGCTCCATTGACTCCACTGGGACATCACGCAGTCATTAGGGCACGGCAGGATGCAGGTCTGAGCTTGTGGAGGGATTTCATCCTGGTCACAGAAGGTCTCATTCACACTGCTAACCAGATCCCCAATGCCACGCCTCACACACCTGTCACAGCCAAAGAACAGCAGAATGAGGATGTGGAGGACGAGGGTGGCAGACTGGAGTGGGTCGTGACCCCTAAGAGAAGCATCTGTGAGAAAGTGTCCTTGCTTACCGAATCTTGCGGCTTTGGACACCCTCACCACAGGCTGGCAGCTCATCCACTGTGTTGATGGTGCAGACTGACCAGGGGTCTGTTACCCACTCGTACTGACCGCACTCACTGCGACAGGACACAGCCTCATACACCTACAGATACACAGAGACAATAATGCACTGATTACAGCTAAACCCATTTAAATATAATTTTGAAGCATCTATCTCAAGCATCAGGGTGGTTGACGTGAACCAGAAAAGCTTAACTGACACTCACTGCGACAGGACACAGCCTCATACACCTACAGATACACAGAGACAATAATGCACTGATTACAGCTAAATCCATTTAAATATAATTTTGAAGCATCTATCTCAAGCATCAGGGTGGTTGACGTGAACCAGAAAAGCTTAACTGTATTCAAAAAGTCTAATAAAGGAATGCTTTTAAGAACTTTTGTAATCTCTTTTCTAGTTATGAGATTCCCTGTAGATGTTATTCAGAGTAGACACCATCTTTAATCTGTTGCAAACAAAAATAAGGCTGTGACAATAAGAATTACCTGTAACTCTGTTGTTTAATTACTGAATATAAATTGTTATTTTTGTAATATTCTTTTTGCAATTTTTAAAAAATTCTTAAATTCAGCAATTGCATTCATCCAAAACATTAAATGTGCATATCCAATACCATAATGCTTCAATCTACTGTTGAAATCACGCATTATGAGGACTAGACTAACATACTGTATATTATATTCAGTATTATATATAGAAGTTTAATACTAACATATAATACACTAGCTAGCCTATACATTTTTTATTTCATGAAGCCTCTGAAAGTTCATTTGTAAGCCAACAGTTTGGAAAGACAGGTCACAAATTAATGTTTTGGAGAGATAGGTCACTTGGGAACTTGAAAAATTATAAACAGGACAGCCTCAAATCAGAACTTTTCTTTCTTTTTATAACATCTTTCTTTATATAACCTCATTGCTATACAAGTCCAAAAATGAGACAAAAATGCAAACTGCTGCTAATAAAGTGCCAACTGGTTGCATTAATCCAGTAGTAATTCTCGCTATTAACAATCCATTAACTATGATTTTGGCCTTAATAAACTACTAATTTGCTGCTTATTAATAGTTAGTAAGGTAGTTGTTAAGTATTAGGGATTTAGAATATGGTCATGCAGAATATTTGCTTTATAAATACTAATAAACAGCCACTATGTTATTAAAAGGCATGCTAATAAGCAACTAATTACTAGTGAGAATTGGTCCCTATACTAAAGTTTGCAAACATCGTGTATTGTTGTCCTCAGTCTCTCACAGCATTGTTTTGGTTTGCGTCAGATGTGTGTCTGCTCTGATTATGCTCTATTTTTTGGTGGCTGATGACTGGCGAGAGGCTTTTTGATGTGGCACATGTAGGGCATTCTCCTATTTCTTAACTTCAGTAGACACGATTTCATTAAAAAAATGAGTCCAGAAGCCAAAAACTGAAGTTTTGAAATACTCGGCAATCAATCCATCAAACCTCATAAGAAAGTGGCTTATGAAAACACAGTGAACAAATGAGACTGTACGTTTATAGCTTCCTCCCCAAGGGGATATACAGACCCTAACACACATTCTGAAAATATCCCATCTGGCCCTGCAGCTGCTAAAAGCCCCATCAGCTCTCTCCTCTTGTCTCCTCTCGTCTCTCCTCATCTCCTCTCCTCTCCTTTAATGAGTGTCATTGAATTTCCAATTACAATAATCAAACAAGTGTTAAGACGATGCTCAAGATGGGAGAAGTGAGTGAAAAGATGATGAATGAAATTGGCAGTAAATCTACTGAAGCATTAAAAAAGGGTAATTTCATTAACATAGACAAATATCAAGCTCTACAAACATGACAATATCAAGAAATGAAATTGGCACATTAAGAAACAATCATTAATTCAGCAACACTCATCAACAGCAGCGAACAATTTTATTTAAAAGCTCTTAATGGGCAAAGTCAGTTTTACGGCACGCCTGACAGTTTTTCTATAAGGCTCCAATAAATATCCAACCTGCCGTCTGACTTTTACAATGCAAAGGCGGCGCTCGGTTATCGCATATTAAGGAAAAGTTCCAATCTGTTCTTTAAATAGCACAAATATAGGATTCTATTCTCCTTCACCGCAACTTTCACTGCCTAACTCTCAAGTGGAGGTAATATTTTAAGAAAAATAAACCAGCTATGCTGCTCACAGGTCAGTTCCTGTAACCTCTTGGAGGATGTCGGTACTCTGGGCCGGATAATGAAGTCCCCTGATCCTTTTCAAATGTTAGTCAAAGGGCCAGAGACGACATAAAAAATGTACTTCATACTAATTCAAATCTCAGTCGGCCCGTGATCAAAATACACTAGCGCTCCTCTTATTCAGAGGAGGGCTGGGGCCACGGAGGCCAGCGGGGCAGTGGGGGTTAACAGATGCACAGGGAGAAACACAGAATGAGGCACTGACCTGAGCCTTTGAAGATGTCCGTATTAGCAGTGCATGACAGGCAAAGGAGAGAGAAGAGAAATGATATATATATTAGTTTTGAGCTTTAACTTCTCCTGTGCAATAGCCTGTCTGAACTAGCTAAGAAACTCCCTTCAACAAATTAGAAAAGTATAGAAGAAATTCAATGCAGATTTTCTGGCTTTGTGTGCATGTGTAATTCTGTTTATATGAAGGACATCAGGGTGGTTGACGTGAACCAGAAAAGCTTAACTGTATTCAAAAAGTCTAATAAAGGAATGCTTTTAAGAACTTTTGTAATCTCTTTTCTAGTTATGAGATTCCCTGTAGATGTTATTCAGAGTAGACACCATCTTTAATCTGTTGCAAACAAAAATAAGGCTGTGACAATAAGAATTACCTGTAACTCTGTTGTTTAATTACTGAATATAAATTGTTATTTTTGTAATATTTTTGCAATTTTTAAAAAATTCTTAAATTCAGCAATTGCATTCATCCAAAACATTAAATGTGCATATCCAATACCATAATGCTTCAATCTACTGTTGAAATCACGCATTACGAGGACTAGACTAACATACTGTATATTATATTCAGTATTATATATAGTAGTTTAATACTAACATATAATACACTAGCTAGCCTATACATTTTTTTTTTCATGAAGCCTCTGAAAGTTCATTTGTAAGCCAACAGTTTGGAAAGACAGGTCACAAATTAATGTTTTGGAGAGATAGGTCACTTGGGAACTTGAAAAATTATAAACAGGACAGCCTCAAATCAGAACTTTTCTTTCTTTTTATAACATCTTTCTTTATATAACCTCATTGCTATACAAGTCCAAAAATGAGACAAAAATGCAAACTGCTGCTAATAAAGTGCCAACTGGTTGCATTAATCCAGTAGTAATTCTCGCTATTAACAATCCATTAACTATGATTTTGGCCTTAATAAACTACTAATTTGCTGCTTATTAATAGTTAGTAAGGTAGTTGTTAAGTATTAGGGATTTAGAATATGGTCATGCAGAATATTTGCTTTATAAATACTAATAAACAGCCACTATGTTATTAAAAGGCATGCTAATAAGCAACTAATTACTAGTGAGAATTGGTCCCTATACTAAAGTTTGCAAACATCGTGTATTGTTGTCCTCAGTCTCTCACAGCATTGTTTTGGTTTGCGTCAGATGTGTGTCTGCTCTGATTATGCTCTATTTTTTGGTGGCTGATGACTGGCGAGAGGCTTTTTGATGTGGCACATGTAGGGCATTCTCCTATTTCTTAACTTCAGTAGACACGATTTCATTAAAAAAATGAGTCCAGAAGCCAAAAACTGAAGTTTTGAAATACTCGGCAATCAATCCATCAAACCTCATAAGAAAGTGGCTTATGAAAACACAGTGAACAAATGAGACTGTACGTTTATAGCTTCCTCCCCAAGGGGATATACAGACCCTAACACACATTCTGAAAATATCCCATCTGGCCCTGCAGCTGCTAAAAGCCCCATCAGCGCTCTCCTCTTGTCTCCTCTCGTCTCTCCTCATCTCCTCTCCTCTCCTTTAATGAGTGTCATTGAATTTCCAATTACAATAATCAAACAAGTGTTAAGACGATGCTCAAGATGGGAGAAGTGAGTGAAAAGATGATGAATGAAATTGGCAGTAAATCTACTGAAGCATTAAAAAAGGGTAATTTCATTAACATAGACAAATATCAAGCTCTACAAACATGACAATATCAAGAAATGAAATTGGCACATTAAGAAACAATCATTAATTCAGCAACACTCATCAACAGCAGCGAACAATTTTATTTAAAAGCTCTTAATGGGCAAAGTCAGTTTTACGGCACGCCTGACAGTTTTTCTATAAGGCTCCAATAAATATCCAACCTGCCGTCTGACTTTTACAATGCAAAGGCGGCGCTCGGTTATCGCATATTAAGGAAAAGTTCCAATCTGTTCTTTAAATAGCACAAATATAGGATTCTATTCTCCTTCACCGCAACTTTCACTGCCTAACTCTCAAGTGGAGGTAATATTTTAAGAAAAATAAACCAGCTATGCTGCTCACAGGTCAGTTCCTGTAACCTCTTGGAGGATGTCGGTACTCTGGGCCGGATAATGAAGTCCCCTGATCCTTTTCAAATGTTAGTCAAAGGGCCAGAGACGACATAAAAAATGTACTTCATACTAATTCAAATCTCAGTCGGCCCGTGATCAAAATACACTAGCGCTCCTCTTATTCAGAGGAGGGCTGGGGCCACGGAGGCCAGCGGGGCAGTGGGGGTTAACAGATGCACAGGGAGAAACACAGAATGAGGCACTGACCTGAGCCTTTGAAGATGTCCGTATTAGCAGTGCATGACAGGCAAAGGAGAGAGAAGAGAAATGATATATATATTAGTTTTGAGCTTTAACTTCTCCTGTGCAATAGCCTGTCTGAACTAGCTAAGAAACTCCCTTCAACAAATTAGAAAAGTATAGAAGAAATTCAATGCAGATTTTCTGGCTTTGTGTGCATGTGTAATTCTGTTTATATGAAGGATGAAGATGAAGACAGTAATGACCGCAGTATGCTGCCAGATTGAAAATGTAATTAACTTTCTAAATTGCATAAATATGCAAAAGTCTAGAAAACAAATAGTGTTTTACACTAGAGGGAAAGCTGTCCAAAACTTTAAAAATGATTTAAATCCTCCAGAACATCTACTATCTTCTACTTGATGAACTTATGTATGAATGTTTTTACATTAGATGCAAAATATCAAACCAAATGGCATTTCAGAAATGAAATGGAAAAAAAACTCTTAACTTAAAAGTTAATGCACTGTTTAAAATTAATGCAAATATATTGGGACACTTTCATAGTTTCATAGTGACAAAACTGACAAAAAACAAACAAACACTCAATTCAAAAATGAGTCAAAAAGGTGAAGATAATTTTGAAAAAAGTAACATGTTTGATAAACATACTTTTGATAGAAACGTTTGATCGAATGCAAAATCATTCATTGATTTTTAAGAGTCCAAATGTTGTTTCAGGCCACTGTAAACATGAAATATACATTTAAATATTTAATAAATTGCCAAAAGTTTTCATATCAATATATATTTTGACATTCAGTAATAAAAAACAGTTTAAATAAAAATATTTAAACATTCAATTATTTCTTTCTGAATATTTTGCACAATATACAGACAGTATACTATATATTTTTTTATATAATACTGCAAGATATTGTATTATGTTCTGACATTGAATTATTCATACAGCATATTTTGGCTAACAACAAGATACTTATAAAAGAGATATAATTGTCGTGCATAGCGGGTCAAAGCAGTGCTAAAAGAGCACAAAGCAAACACTGAGGGCATCCACAGTGTATATAATATATGCACACCCCCACACACACAGAGCCCTAACGTGAGAGCAGCATTTACACGAGCAGCAGAGACGGCAGTGGTGAGCCTGGCAGGCAACTCTCCACTCTATAAATCTCTTTAAGTGTCACAGCCTGACTCAAACTTCAAACAGATTGGGCCATTACTGTCTCCTGGCCCCTGGAATCAAACTAAACAATCGGGGTACACTGAAACACAGGGAGATAAATGCTACCACGGTGATGGCTTCTAATACACTTACGATGATGTTCTGATATTGAAAAGCTGATACTAGCAAAAATGGGAGACAAAATAAAAGGATGAGATTTCAGGATGTACCGGCCTAGACCTAGTGTGCTCTAGGGATGGGCGATACCCCTTATTTTGTTTTCGATACGATACCGATATTTTTCAAGGCAGTATCGTCGATATCGATACCGATTTGATACTTCTGCACTAAACTTTTAAATTATGAAATTTATTACATTATTAAATTACTAAGAGTAAAATTGGTAATGAAAACCACTTAACTTTATGTTTAAAACGCATTTTAACCCGTTGAATCCCAAATTTTTCCCAGACATGAAAATATCCAAATGATGTGTCATTAGTAACCCTTTGAAATAATCAAAATTTTTTTTTTTTGAAAAGTGTGTGCAAATTATTATTTTATGGTCAGTCACAATTGTAACCAGTGGGATAATGTGTATACTGAATTAACATATTTCTGCAGTCTTAAAATTTTTTATATATCTTAGCACAGCTATTTTAAACAGTTTGATTACATTCTAGGGTTACTATTATGCATAAAAAAAGTTTTTTTTCTTCTTTCCTCTGATAAGCATTGTTCAGGGCTGCCATTCCCAAAAGCTTTAATGCTTTCTTATGATACTTTTGGGAAACGCAGCCCTGTTTGAATGCACTGTCAGCAGTGAGTGAATGCTCTGTGTGATTGATTGGTTCTGTCTTGCAACATCTGCGTGTTCAGATGAGCAGGAAAATAGTTCTATCCTACACAATTACTCACTAACAAAGGTTATTCGTCCAATTCAATGCATATTGTACGCATTATTATTATTATTTTTGTTAAATAAACAATATCACTGGTAAATAAAATACACCTTAGTATTGATATTTTTTGTTTGAATATCGATACTTTCGATACTCGCGTCAGTATCGATATATATCGATACTTCGGATCGATACGCCCATCCCTAGTGTGCTCACACTGAAGCTATAAAACAATGTTTTAGGACACCAAGACTATGTGTGATTTTATCTGACAGCTGCCAATAAAAGATCTGAGAAAACTTCAGTGGAATGGGACAACTTTTTAACAAATGCGCCAGCATTTACTCACCATAAAGTGACTTCTGTGATTTTTGTAGAAGTGTGAGAGATAAGTAATGGCAGATGGCAAGATTTTCAGTCCAGACAAAGTAACTTAATTTCTTCCTGTTCCTTTGCACAAAGGTATGATGGCTTTTAAAGACTTGAAATATAGCTTGAGTAGGGCTGGACAATAATTCAATATCAATATGTATCGCGATATAATTTTTTTAAATAACGGTGATATGATTTTTAAACACATTTCCGATATTTCGATATACATTACCAGTTTCCCATACATTTATTTATTTGTGGTGTATGACTTTGTTGAATAAACATGAGCACTGCACGTTTCACAATCAAAATGCGTCGCGGGTGTTTTATATGAATGTATCTCTGAAGGGAACCGACTGTCTTCAGAATAGTTTAGATGGCATTTTTATCTGATAAAGTAGCGTTCATGAGCGGAGCTGCTTTGTTTACAGCCATTACTGGAGAAACCGCTAGTTCCTCCGCTCTCACAGCGCCTCCTGCTGGCAGACAAGCAGTTTGCATTTTCAATAATAAACCCATTTCCAGCAACATGCTTTTGTTGTTGCTCTATTTTTTTGTTTTCTGAAGCAACTCGGAGCATGTTTCATAATCGTTTACCTGGTTAATGCGCGTTTCAATCTATAAGAATAATCAGCCTACACTACCAGGCTTGAGTAATAGTGATTACTTTTATTGTGGGTTTTATGGAGCTTGACAGTCTGGTCACTGTGTGTTTTATTGCATGGGTAAACATATAAAATAGTATTTTTGCTCAGTTATGTCAAGTAGGCCTATAAATTGTTCCGCACTTTTCACAATGTATACAATCTTTCAAAAGTTTAGGGTCAGTAAGATTTTTTTATTCTCAAGAAATGAATACTTGTATTCAACAAGGATGCATTGCGATCAGAAGTGACAGTATCTGTTTTTTTAATGTTATTTTAAAGCACTCAAAGAAAATAAATGTAGCAGAGTTTCCACAAAAATGTCAAGCAGCACAACTGTTTTTAACACTGATAATAATAAGAAATACAAGGAAATGTTAAATGATTGCTGAAGGTGACACTGAATACTGCTGCTGAAAATTCAGCTTTGCATCACAGGAATAAATGACATTTTAAAATGATATTAAAATAGAAAACAGTTGTATTATATTAATAATATTTCACATTACTACTGTTATACTCTATTTTTAATCAAATAAATGTCTGATCAAAAGATTTCTTTCAAAATATTACAAAAAAAGTTGTATCAACACCAAACTTTTGAACAGTAGTGCATACAAAGCAACTTTACAGAAAACAGTGCCTTTAAAACCCCCAGCTGGCAGCCAATGACAAGACATGAAAATGAAAAACTGCTTAAGATGCTTAAGTAGAATGAGGAAATGCCATCATCGTCTGGCAGGCACATATTTAAACAAATTTCCACATGCTCCATAATCATGTAATCTTTTTGTCATAAGGGTCTGTAACTAAATGAGGGTGAGTAATGATGAATGATTCCTTTAAACTCCACTGAATGATCAGATACAAACAAAATTGGTCTTGACAGGAATCATTTCAGTGTGGCAGATTATTCACAACCACCGTCTCAATTCTGTCCCGTTCTCAATGCAATAAGTGCTCTGAAACTGTGGAGGAGTTTTTATTTTACTGCTAATTCAATCATTTAAGAGACTCCATACATACACACACATTTTTAAGCGACGATTAATACCTCTCATACCGCTATATTAGTCCTTGATTCATTGCAGATTCAAACGCTAAGCAGCAATTCATTCTAATAACAAAAGCTTTCATTGGATTAACACTAAAACGCTAAAAGTTACATTTCTGACCTCTTTTACCAACAAGGGGATTCCATGGCTTTCAGATGACAAGTGAGCATTTATTATTTATATCATCACGCAGTTCTCGTTTCGTTATTCTAATTAGTTGATAAAGTGATGGCTAACCTTTGTAACATAGCTAAACGCTCCAGGCCATCTGGACTGCAGGAGGACTTTCACAAAGCTGGAAAGACTCCAAGAGCAAACTGAGCACCACACCACCAGAGACCAAACAATATGCATATTTAGAACGACTGTGTGATGCAGAAGATTATCAGAGGAGGAACAAGAGTGCGAACACCGACCACATGGGTTTTACAACTTTTACTCATCTTCTCAACCTGCTGTAGATTGGAGCGGATTCTGGTGTCTGTATTAATGGATTGTTCACAAATATTTTCTCAATTTTTCAATTTCACACCATTCTACACCCAGGTCACATGACTTAACATCATGAACTTCAGAGGTTTGACGTCATTGCTGTGCCCTGATCAAATTGCTTCAGAAGACGGGGATTACTTTTACAGTGCCACTGAGATGATGGAAATGCAAACGGATTGCTTTGTACATTTATTACAAAGCTCCTTCGTGCGAAAAATCACAGAAACAAATTCCACCTGCTTTGGCTGTGTGGCGATAAATAAAGATTCGATGACGCTAATCTAATGCTAGCATTGTCACTGCGGCAAGGAATCTTTCACCCTTTTACGCCTCCTCTTGTTGAAATGTTCTCTGATTATAAATGAGTCCAAGTGCAATTCAAGCTCATAGGATAAATAACAGCTCCTCTGGCATCAAACACATTTGAGAGCGTGTGTGAGAGAGATGTGGAGAAACGCTGTGGGCCGCTCATTAATGAAGTGAAGCAGCTTTTGCCCAAATCAAAACATCAATCTCCAAAGACCTCTCTGCTAAACAAACCTCCAAGTCAACAATTTGACAGGGAGTATCAAAGCATAACATCTCTTTCGCCTAGTCATTCGGCACAAATACAGTACATTTTCCCACAGTTGGAAATGCCAGATATACACGCAAAGCCTAAATGAAAAACATATTGATTTTGTTGTATTCAATAAAGGAAGCTGTGATTGTTTCAGCATGGGGGCAGAGCACCGCGGTTATGGCCATAACCGGCGAGCAGCAACATATTTTGCCCGAAATGCACTTGAAAACTGTGACACATATCATCATCTGAAAGTGGCTGAACTCTCCACCAATTATGGAGGCGGCAGTGAGGGGGAGAGCAGCTTTCGTCTGCTTATTTCCACTCTTGTTTCCAGTTAACAAAAGAAAATGTCACACACTTTTAACCGGTCAATCTCGAGAGCCTTCCTTTATATGAACCCCCAATCACACCAAGGATAAGACTTCAGGAGAGTCACTATAACAGACTTAAGATTCATTGTAATGCTACAATAGACAACTTGTCACAGACATTTTACAAAAAACTTTACTTATGAGATGATTTCTATCAGCTTTAGACGAAATTCAGATTTTAACGATTGGGTTCCTTTTATTTTATGAGTATGAATTTGAATAGAATTGGCCACAAAAGACAGGATGCTGAGTATTAAAATGGAATTACAGAAAGATTAATTTACTGAATTGTAACTCAAACTTATTCAACAGTCAAAAAACAAACTGAGGGATTTTATTAGTCAAACAAGTTCTGCAGCATGCCATTAATTGACAAATTACGTCCATGTATTCCCATTTATACAGACTTATTTCTGTACACAAAGTTCAATACTGTTAAAAGATCTAAACAAGTCATCAAAACAAGTTTTAATTCTGAATTTAATGTCATCAGTAAATGTCTACCACATTATAATATATTCAGTACAATAATATTAAATAATTTATCTACACTACTGTTCAAAACGTTTTGCTTTTGCTCACCAAGGATGTTTTTATGAGATCAAAATATATATATATATAGAAAATAGTTTAATTTCAAGTTTCAGTTTTACTACTATTTATATGTATTGTAAATTAGAGAGAAGGAAAACACAAAACACACAGATGATTATCTGCATAAGCACCACAATTCAATATATTAAGAACATGAATGTTAAGCACTGTACCAGGTTGTCAACAAAAGGTAGCTTTGTAAACAAATCTAATTCTAATTGTAACATGCTGTATGATTTAAAAAAAAATCTGTGCGCACAGAAGTATAATGTCTTTGTGAGGTTTAACAACCTTTCATCATGTTTCCCTATGCTGTAGTGCATGTAATCTTGCAGAGCAGTCACAGCATACAAAAGCATGACAAGATGGTTTCTAAAAGTCTACTTCTGAGCTAAAGACGTGCTTCATTTAGAAGCGGTGGGAGAGGCAGAAATGCTTTATAGGGAGATTGGTTTCTAAGCACAGATTTACAGAGGTTGTTAAATTATGCAAGCCTGCTGAACACAGGCTCATCTCATCAGCAGAACAGTCTGCCTCAGCGCACATGATGGCTACCATATGGCACCCAGCTCTGGAGGTGGGCAAGAAGAATGTTCTTTACACAGCGAATCTAGCACCGAGCCCTCCACTGCGGGTAAAACAGACTTCAAACTGCGGCGGAGATTGCACCAGCCCTGAGGAGGACTGCATCTGTTGCATCTGATAGAAACATCACTATTTCCCACACTTAGTAATGAGGATCCTACACATTAAATTAAGAGCCAGAAAATTACATGTCACTAGCGATTCAGAAACATGGACTATTTCACACAAATGAGTACAAGTCATATTTGTGAGGTTCATACTGCTATGCACGGCACTGTAATGAAGTACAAGGAGTTAACAATGTCCTTTATACGTTTCTGGGCCTGGGAACATTTCAGTTGCATTGCTGTCTATGGAGGGTCAGAAAGCTCTCGGATTTCATCACAAATATCTTAATTTGTGTTTCAAAGATGAATGAACGACATGAGGGTGTGTAATTAATGACAGAATGTTCCTTTTTGGGCGAACTATCCCTTTAACACATGATGGCATCCCTATAAAACAATAGCTAAACCCATCAGACTCTTGTTTAAGGTGTTTTTTCAGAATCAGGAGCACACTAATAGCCAGTTCCTGCACAGTTCAATTTACTGATCAATAGTAAGACACAGCATAGGGATGTGCACAATCCCTTCATGCACAACCTCCTCCCACTTCCGTCACAGTGGCTGATCATCTGTACAGCATGAGGAGGCGAGATAAGAATATAAATCTCATCTCTTGTCGAGTGACTCACTGTGGGGAATGGTGCAAGAGGAAACATCTGGAGAAGGTCGCGCATCATCCCGTCTCCCATCGGCGCGGCTGACTGCAGACAGTCACAGGGCAAAGACGGTCAGAATCATCAGCATTTATCGGGATAATGAGATGGAATGCTCTTCGATTGACGTGTGGTAAGCTGTAACACTGCTTAAATAAGTTATCCTCCCAGGAAGGAGAAAGGAAAACTAGAGTGTTGGGTTCACGCTAAAAGCTATGGGTGACAGTAAAAAGGTGCTGCAGCCCTACATCCGTGTTATGTCCTTATAGGGTGAGCATGTCAGACAGCCCATCAATAGACAAGTGGTGGAAAGACAGCTCTGGTCAGCTGTTTACTAGTCCGAAAGGGAGCTGGAACAACATAGTGATTGTGACAGGCCTCTCCGAACCTTTAATACCTGAAAGCCTAAATAATGAATGAATGCAGAGCACTGCCCTGCTCTTTGACTCACAGCAGAAAGCCGCACTGGGGAAAGTGAGGATTGCTTGTTAAAGGTAGGGGCCAGACAGCCAGAGACAGATTATCAAAGACACATAACAAGCCAAAGCTCACAAGGAACGTGGCGTGTTAACAAAGTTTCCTTACCTAGTCCTGTTCCAAACAATTTACTTAAAGAGAATCCGACATTAAAGCCCACTCCAGACATGTGATCTGATCTGCTGCAAATCACATTAATTTGATGTGACAATACTGAAATGTCAATTAAAGTGTTGATAGTGCACAACCAGATTTTTTAGGAAAATGTTTGCCAGTCTTGAATTACACTTTGAATGCTTTGAGCATGCCGCTCCGAACCATAAACTGCACTAATAAGGTTTTCGATTGATCTTGGACCAGTAGCTTCAACACAAAGACATTCACTCTGCTTTTCTTACTCTCCAGCCCTTAGAATAGAAAAATCCCTAGGAATCAGAGAATAAAATAAACGCATGACACATAAAATGATAATAAATGTTAACATTTATAAACCGACCATCTTTAATATCAAGCACAAAATGTGATTATGACATCTGGAGGTCAAAAGGTTTGTCAGTCAATGTTCCAGACAGTGATTGGATTTAGGGATGTACAACATTTTATCCATTAAACATTTTTGGTAAAAAATCTCACTGCTGGAGATGGACAATGGGCTGAACATCTGAAAAGAAAAACTGCTACTTTAAAAAAATCATTTACAAAGACAAATACAGACATGAAACAACGTCAGTTTAATTACATTTAATGTAAACACTGAATGTTGATAGATGATATATGAGGGCAAAAGAGGTGATGTATGCAGCTGTTGAGTCTTGTGGATAAATTGTCTAGAAATCTAGAGAAGCATCATTAAAGCTTCCCAGTTGTGCATTAAAATGATCACATTAATACTGATTCATTTATAATGATAGTAAGCATGTGGATGCCACAAATAGTGAAAGGCTATTTAAAACGATAAATGTCATGTACCACATGGAAAGTGGAAATATCTCTAAACCCTCTGTTTCAAAAGGCTTGTTTAAAATGGTCAGCATTTTCAGTTTCAGCCCGAATATCCTGAAGTTTCCAATTTTGGACATATTTTCATTTTGATGCATCACTGTTCAGATAAAGAGCAAACGGAGAGTTGTGCTGCAACACCAAGGTCATGGGTTTGATTCCCAAGGAAGGCATTAACTGATAAAATGTTATATTGAATGCTGTGTCACTTTGCATAAAAGCTTCTGCCAAATGCATGAAAGCATAAAGAAAAAAATTTAGTCTTCTCTAAAGTTTCAGAATCAGAATAGATCCAACCAATAAATGTGCTCAGATATACCAAGATACCAAACACTGCATTCAAAATTCAGAGATTTCAATATGAACTACAACATTTCCCATCAAACCCTTCTGAGAACTCCATTAAGTCTTCTGGTAGGTGCCATTTGGATGAAACATTCAGACAGCACTCATGTGTGTAATATACTTATCTGTCTTTGAAAATTATTAAAACATTAATGGTGTCTGGATAACTGGACCATTATTCATTGTGCTGTCAACTGTGGACTGCTAAGTGCCACTGCAAACATCCCCAGGGAACGATTAGAGAACTATTCTGAGTAGACTGAAATGGAAACGCTTAGTGACGATAGCAGGAGTCACAGAATAACTTCCAAGCAAACATACCGCTCTTTCAGCACACTATATATGATGGAGCAGACGTGTTCAATCTTGCAGAGTTCAGCTCCAACTTTAATTAAACTAATCAAGGGCTTTAGGGTTACTAGAAATGTCCAGTAATGGAGCAAGGACGCTACAACTTTGCAGGATTATTGGTATGTATTTTGTCCTCAAGGAAATCTGATTAGAGTTCAAATTGTGCTAGGACTTCTGGGGGGACCAAACCTGCTCAACATTAAAGCTTATTAAAGCTTCAAGAGCAGTGCACTTACTACATGATGTTACCATGTGCTGTACTGTCAAACAGAAATGGGATCTGATTTTGATTCCCAGAGAATGCACGAACTGATAAAGATGACCTATTTCAAAGTACTGCAAGTTGCTTTGGATAGATGCTTATGTTAAATGCTTAAGAAATTACTCTTATACAACTATTTTTAAAAGGTTTTTTGACCCATAAATGAAAATATTGCCATCAATTAGTCATTCACATTTTATGCATTTAGCAGACACTTTTATCCAAAGCAACATACAAAAGAGGAACACAAACAATTTTTGTCAAAAAAACAACAATAATCCTAATATACAACGCCAGGTTCATTAGACAAACAGATTTGGAAGAAAGTTAGAATTACTCACCCTAATGTTTTTCCACCTCCACAAGAATTTATAAGAATTTAAGATATTTTGAGAGATTCAGTCCCGCCATTGCAAGTGCATTCACCAAAAACTGACACATCAAATTTCCAGTTTCATTGTTTCACATATAAACACTAATCAAGGCACATACATAAAGCTCATCAATTATGTTAAACAGAAGCTGAAGCTTGATTGTTTGACGCACAAGAATAAACCTCACTGGTTCTTGCTGAAGCTCAAACGTGCTTGCCTGACACTTTCAACGGAAGGACAGAAATCTCTCAGTTCTCATTAAAATATCTTCAATTGTGTTTCGAAGATGAAAGAAAGTCT